>NW_028226062.1:0-81991 GCF_052327205.1 Somniosus microcephalus | reverse complement strand
GGGGATCCCTGTAAATACTGACATACTCCCGGGGACCCCTTGTAAATACTGACACACTCGCGGGGACCCTCTGTAAATACTGACACACTCCCGGGGACCTCCTGTAAATACTGACACACTCCCGGGGGCCCCCTGTAAAGACTCACACACTCCCGGGACACCTCAGTAAATAAAAACACACTCCGGGACCTCCTGTAAATACTGACACACTCCCGGGGATCCCCTGTAAAAACTGACACACTCCCGGGGACACCCTGTAATGACTAACACACTCCCAGTGACCCCCCAGTAAATACTGATACACTCCAAGGACCCCCCAGTAAATACTGACACACTCCCAGGAACCTCCAGTAAATACTGACACACTCCCGAGGCCCCCTGTAAATACTGACACACTTCCAGGGACCCCCCCAGTAAATACTGACACACTCTCGGGGACCCTTGTAAATACTGACACACTCCCGGGACCCCACAGTAAATACTGACAAACTCCCAGGGACCCCCCAGTAAATACTGATACACTCCCAGGGACCGCCTGTAAATACTGACACACTCCCAGGGACCCCCCAGTAAATACTGTCACACTCCCAGGGAACCCCCAGTAATAATGACACACTCCCAGGGACCCCGAGTAAATACTGACACTCTCCCGGGGAACCCTGTAAATACTGACACACTCCCAGGGACCCCACCAGTATATACTGACACACTCTTGGGACACTTGTAAATACTGACACACTCCTGGGACCCCCAGTAAATACTGACACACACCCAGGGACCCCCCAGTAAATACTGACACACTCCCGGGAATCCCCGGTAAATACTGACACACTCCCAGTGACCCCGCCAATAAATACTGACACACTCCGGGGATCCCCAGTAAATACTGACACACTCCCAGGGACCACCCCAGTAAATACTGACACACTCCCAGGGACCGCCTGTAAATTCACAATTCACAATTCAAATCGCTTTATTGGCATGATAAGTTACATCTTATGTTGCCAAAGCATCAAAATACATTTATGGTTGAGCACATAAACGCAGTTCTATTCATACAGTGTATAAACAGGTATATCCCTGAGTGTATAAATATACATTCGCATTGTTTATATATATTCTTTTCTTAGTTTACTGGTTGTCCCTCTGTTCATGGCAAGCTGTAACATAGTGTGCCGCCAGTGTTACACAGCTTCTCTCCTCTCCCAGTAGGAATGGGAGTTTTTGGTTGTCATTCAGATTTCTGAATTCAGGGCATATTTGTGAGAATTTTTGGTAGAAATTCTCCCTGATGTCCTGATATTTTCCACAGGCTGTGAGGAAGTGCATCTCTGTCTCCACTACTCCCTGACTGCAGTGAGAGCATATCCTGTCTTCTCTTGGCAGCCTGGTCTGCCTGTGTCTGCCTTTTTCGATCGCTAGGCTATGTTCGCTAAGTCTGTACCTTGTCAAGGTTCTTCTCAGTTTGTTATCCTTTACCATGGTCAGGTAATCAGTATGTTGTATTGTCTGTTTAGGGCCAAGTAGCAATTGAGTTTGCTTTGGGTTTTTGTTGTTTCTGCCCAATATGTCAGATATTTTTCCTTTTGCTTAGCGACGATTGTGTTGGGTCGAATTCTTTGTGTTACCCTGTCACTGTCCTGGGGCTGGTTATTGTTAGTATTGTTAGTAGTTACTTCACTGAGTCCCAGGACTAGTTGACTGAGGGTATTCTTCTTTATGGTCAGCTCTTGGCATTTCAGGGCGTCGTAGTGATAGCATTGGGGGTTGCTCATTTGTAGGTGATTCCAAAATTTGGTGGCTCTTTTTTGGATAGTGATTATTAATGGATATTGGCCTAGTTCCGCCCTGCATGCATTGTTTACTGTTTTCCTTTGAGTCCGGAGGATACTTTTACAGAATTCTGCATGTAGGGTCTCAATTGGGTATTTGTCCCATTTTGCGAATTCTTGTTGAGTTAGCGGTCCCCATACCTCACTGCCATAGAGTGCAATTGGTTCAATTACTGATTTGAAAATTTTGAGCCAAATGCTAATTGGGATTTCTATTTGGATTGATTTTTTGATGGCATAGAAAGCCCTTCTTGCTTTCTCTTTCAGTTCATTCACAGCCAGTTTGAAGTTTCCCATAGAACTGATTTTTAAGCCCAAGTATGTGTAGTTAGTGGTTTGTTCAATTTGGTTGTTCCTACTGTGAAATTTATTTTGGGTCACTGATGTTTGGATCTTTGCTGGAACACAAGGACTTTGGTTTTTTGGGGATTTATTGTCAGGGCCCAAGTCTGGCAGTACGACTCCAGCAGGTCAGGTTCTGCTGTAGACCCTCTTTAGTTGGTGACAGCAGAACCAGGTCGTCTGCATAGAGGAGGAATTTAACCTTGGATTCATATAGGGTGAGGCGGGTGCTGTAGATTGTTCAAGTAGTTTTGCCAATCCATTTATGTAAATATTAAAGAGTGTCGGTCAGATTGGCGAGCCCTGCGTCACCCCCCGCCCCTGTGGGAAGTATTTTGTTTGTTTGTCTCCAATTTTAACAGCACATTTGTTGTTTGTATACATTGATTTAATTACATCATATGTTTTCCCTCCTACCCCGCTTTCGATAAGTTTCAGGAATAAACCGTCATGCCAGATGGAGTCGAAAGCCTTCTGGAAATCTACAAAGCATGCGTAGATTTTGCTTTTGTTATGGTGAACGTGTTTGTCAATTAGGGTCTGTAGGGTGAAGATACTGACACACTCCCAGGGATCCCCCAGTAAATACTGACACACTCCTGGGAATCCCCTGTAAATATTGATACACTCCCAAGGACCCTCCAGTAAATACGGACACACGCACAGGGACCCCCTGTAAATACTGACACACTCCCAGGCACCCGCTGTAAAAGCAGACACACACCCAGGGACCCCCTGTAGTTATTGGAACACTCACAGGAACCCCCCAGTAAATACTGACACACTCCCGGGGAACCCTGTAAATACTGACACACTCCCAGTGATCCCCCAGTAAATACTGACACACTCCCAGGGACCGCCTGTAAATACTGACACACTCCCAGGACCCCCAAGTAAATACTGACACACTCCCAGGGACCGCCTGTAAATACTGACACGCTCCCAGGGACCCCCCCAGTAAATACTGACACACTCCTGGGAATCCCCTGTAAATATTGATACACTCCCAAGGAACCCCAGTAAATACGGACACACGCACAGGGACCCCCTGTAAATACTGACACACTCCCAGGCACCCGCTGTAAAAGCAGACACACACCCAGGGACCCCCTGTAATTATTGGAACACTCACAGGAACCCCCCAGTAAATACTGACACACTCCCGGGGAACCCTGTAAATACTGACAAACTCCCGGGACCCCCTGTAAATACTGACACACTCCCGGGGACCCTCTGTAAATACTGACACACTCCCGGGGACCTCGTGTAAATATTGACACACTCCCGGGGGCCCCCTGTAAAGACTCACACACCCCCGGGACCCCTCAGTAAATAAAAACACACTCCCGGGGACCTCCTGTAAATACTGACACACTCCCGGGGATCCCCTGTAAAAACTGACACACTCCCGGGGACACCCTGTAATGACTAACACACTCCCAGTGACCCCCCAGTAAATATTGATACACTCCCAGGGACCCCCTGTAAATAATGACACACTCCCAGGGACCCCCCAGTAAATACTGACACACTCTCAGGGATCCCTTGTAAATTCTGACACACTCCCAGGGACCTCCAGTAAATACTGACACGCTCCCGGGGACCCCCTGTAATTACTGACACACTTCCAGGGACCCCCCCAGTAAATACTGACACACTCTCGGGGACCCTTGTAAATACTGACACACTCCCGGGACCCCACAGTAAATACTGACAAACTCCCAGGGACCCCCCAGTAAATAATGACACACTCCCGGGAATCCCCTGTAAATGCTGATACACTCCCATTGACGCCCCCAGTAAAGACTGACACACTCCGGGGATCCCCATTAAATACCGACACACACTCAGGAACCCCCCAGTAAATACGGACACACTCCGGGAATCCCCGGTAAATACTGACACACTCCCAGTGACCCCGCCAGTAAATATTGACACACTCCGGGGATCCCCATTAAATACTGACACACTCCCAGGGACCACCCCAGAAAATACTGACACACTCCCAGGGACCGCCTGTAAATACTGACACACTCCCAGGGACCCCCCCAGTAAATACTGACACACTCCTGGGAATCCCCTGTAAATATTGATACACTCCCAAGGACCCCCCTGTAAATACTGACACACTCCCGGGGGCCCCCTGTAAAGACTCACACACTCCCGGGACCCCTCAGTAAATAAAGACGGACTCCCGGGGACCTCCTGTAAATACTGACACACTCCCGGGGATCCCCTACAAAAACTGACACACTCCCGGGGACACCCTGTAATGACTAACACACTCCCAGTGACCCCTCAGTAAATACTGATACACTCCCAGGGACCCCCTGTAAATAATGACACACTCCCAGGGACCCCCCAGTAAATACTGACACACTCCCAGGGACCCTTGTAAATACTGACACACTCCCGGGACCCCACAGTAAATACTGACAAACTTCCAGGGACCCCCCCAGTAAATACTGACACACTCCCGGAGATCCCCTGTAAATACTGACACACTCCCAGTGATCCCCCAGTAAATACTGACACACTCCCGGGGATCCCCAGTAAATACTGACACACTCCCAGGGACCACCTGTAAATACTGACACACTCCCAGGGACCCCCCAGTAAATACTGTCACACTCCCAGGGAACCACTAGTAATAATGACACACTCCCAGGGACCCCGAGTAAATACTGACACTCTCCCGGGGAACCCTGTAAATACTGACACACTCCCAGGGACCCCACCAGTATATACTGACACACTCTTGGGGACACTTGTAAATACTGACACACTCCTGGGACCCCCAGTAAATACTGACACACACCCAGGGACCCCCCAGTAAATACTGACACACTCCCGGGAATCCCCGGTAAATACTGACACACTCCCAGTGACCCCGCCAGTAAATACTGACACACTCCTGGGAATCCCCTGTAAATACTGACACACTCCCAGTGATCCCCCAGTAAATACTGACACACTCCCAGGGACCGCCTGTAAATACTGACACACTCCCAGGGACCCCCCAGTAAATACTGACACACTCCCAGGGACCGCCTGTAAATACTGACACACTCCCAGGGACCCCCCCAGTAAATACTGACACACTCCTGGGAATCCCCTGTAAATATTGAAATAC
The DNA here is from genome assembly GCF_052327205.1 of Somniosus microcephalus. Lineage (NCBI taxonomy): Eukaryota > Metazoa > Chordata > Chondrichthyes > Squaliformes > Somniosidae > Somniosus > Somniosus microcephalus. The sequence goes on along the minus strand of NW_028226062.1, from coordinate 76,684 downwards.
TCCCAAGGAACCCCCAGTAAATACGGACACACGCATAGGGACCCCCTGTAAATACTGACACACTCCCAGGCACCCGCTGTAAAAGCAGACACACACCCAGGGACCCCCTGTAATTATTGGAACACTCACAGGAACCCCCCAGTAAATACTGACACACTCCCGGGGATCCCTGTAAATACTGACATACTCCTGGGGACCCCCTGTAAATACTGACACACTCCCGGGGACCTTCTGTAAATACTGACAAACTCCCAGGGACCCCCCAGTAAATACTGACACACTCCCGGGAATCCCCTGTAAATACTGATACACTCCCAGTGACGCCCCCAGTTTTAGGGGGTTTCTCTTGCTCGTTCTGGTCTCCTGCCAGGCTTTGTGCAATAATTACCCTTGAGTGGTTCGACCCACTCTACCCTACGGTTCTAGACCTTGGACTTAGATGCAGAGAACTGTAGTGCAGAGAAAGGACTCAATAGACCAGGTTGAATAGCACGAAATGGATGCTTTTGTTTTTAAACAGTTTGAAGCATTACAAAATACATGTCATAGGCACAGATTAAAGTAACTACAATCATGCACAAATTTATGAACTTGACTCTATGGAAATGGGGAACACAGGGCACGTCGTAAAAGGGGAAACACATTACGATTTAACCTTACTCCCTCCCCTAAATACCTAAACTAAGTTTCGATTTGAGGAACTCGGGATCATGCTCACCACTATCAGAATCGCAAAAAGGGGTTCGCAATCTTTTAGCACAGCTTTCCGTCGTCACGTGGATCTGGAAACTTCTGGCGCAGTCGATATTCTCTCTCTCTCTCGAGGCGGCGGGGTAGACACCGCCTCGATGAGCGCTCGTCAAGGTTGAGATCCACTATTGTGGATTTGGGTTCATGGAGCAGTCCCTGCCACCAATGTGATATTGAAGAAATGGATGCACGTGTCGAGGCCTTGCCTGGCTAGGCTCGGAATGTCCTTTTTATCCGACCTGGATCGTCGGTTTTTCCCGAGGGTGTCTTCTCCTTCGGCCTGGGTCGTCGATGATCTCCCGACAACAGCACCCGGGCCACCCTCGTCGTCTTCCCGTCGTGGCCGAGCCTTGTCTGGCTGAACACCGATCGTGTCCCAAAATCGAAGTGCTGCCTTGCACTGAAAAGTCCGTCCGAAGCGTCCTCGAAAAGAAGAAACGTCTTGGTCGAATTCCGAAGAAGTGAAACGTGAACTTGATCCTGGATCTGTGTAACCATAACTTTGATGGAATTTCAATCCATAGTTATACCCTTTTGGGACAGTCTTATCTTCCGCCAAATCATAGTCCTGTCTTTGTATTAATTTTGGCGGGCAGAAATCTCTGCAGGGGCGCTTTGTCTTGTAACGGGAGCCGGTGATAACTTAACTGGCCTTCCTGGCCGACAATGTCTTTTAATGTCTTTTACATTGTCACCGTGACTCGGTTCGCATATTGATCGGTCTGGAGATTTCCCTTGATGGCTGTTAAACGGCTTCTCCTTTGTACATTAAATGGGTATAAGTGTTCATGCATTGTCCGCCCATATCTTGATGGGCCCCATCCTGTTTGCCTGAAACCGTCCTGTACTTAGAATCCATTGAATATGTATGCTGTTTCCCTGAGTTTCGGTTTCCCGATACTGGCTTTCGCGGGCTTACTGTTTTCAATCCACAAGCCTGTCTGGCTTGCAGTAACAGAAATCAAATGGTCCAGAAACTGATCACGAGGCCCGGTGGCCATTTTGTATGCCCTTTTATCAAAGGTTTTTCTGTGCAAGCTTACTTTGGTCAATAAACTGCCTTATTTTATCCTGTTTTCTTGCGTGATTATTGCTGAAAATTTCGAATCTTACACAGTAAAGACTGACACACTCCGGGGATCCCCATTAAATACTGACACACTCCCAGTGATCCCCCAGTAAATACTGACACACTCCCAGGGACCGCCTGTAAATACTGACACACTCCCAGTGACCGCCTGTAAATACTGACACACTCCCAGGGACCCCCCAGTAAATACTGACACACTCCCAGGGACCGCCTGTAAATACTGACACACTCCCAGGGACCCCCCAGTAAATACTGTCACACTCCCAGGGAACCCCCAGTAATAATGACACACTCCCAGGGACCCCGAGTAAATACTGACACTCTCCCGGGGAACCCTGTAAATACTGACACACTCCCAGGGACCCCACCAGTATATACTGACACACTCTTGGGGACACTTGTAAATACTGACACACTCCTGGGACCCCCAGTAAATACTGACACACACCCAGGGACCCCCCAGTAAATACTGACACACTCCCGGGAATCCCCGGTAAATACTGACACACTCCCGGGAATCCCCGGTAAATACTGACACACTCCCAGTGACCCCGCCAATAAATACTGACACACTCCGGGGATCCCCATTAAATACTGACACACTCCCAGGGACCACCCCAGTAAATACTGACACACTCCCAGGGACCGCCTGTAAATACTGACACACTCCCAGGGACCCCCCAGTAAATACTGACACACCCCCAGGGACTGCCTGTAAATACTGACACACTCCCAGGGATCCCCCAGTAAATACTGACACACTCCTGGGAATCCCCTGTAAATATTGATACACTCCCAAGGACCCCCCAGTAAATACGGACACACGCACAGGGACCCCCTGTAAATACTGACACACTCCCAGGCACCCACTGTAAAAGCAGACACACACCCAGGGACCCCCTGTAATTATTGGAACACTCACAGGAACCCCCCAGTAAATACTGACACACTCCCGGGGATCCCTGTAAATACTGACATACTCCCGGGGACCCCTTGTAAATACTGACACACTCGCGGGGACCCTCTGTAAATACTGACACACTCCCGGGGACCTCCTGTAAATACTGACACACTCCCGGGGGCCCCCTGTAAAGACTCACACACTCCCGGGACACCTCAGTAAATAAAAACACACTCCCGGGGACCTCCTGTAAATACTGACACACTCCCGGGGATCCCCTGTAAAAACTGACACACTCCCGGGGACACCCTGTAATGACTAACACACTCCCAGTGACCCCCCAGTAAATACTGATACACTCCCAAGGACCCCCCAGTAAATACTGACACACTCCCAGGAACCTCCAGTAAATACTGACACACTCCCGGGGGCCCCCTGTAAATACTGACACACTTCCAGGGACCCCCCCAGTAAATACTGACACACTCTCGGGGACCCTTGTAAATACTGACACACTCCCGGGACCCCACAGTAAATACTGACAAACTCCCAGGGACCCCCCAGTAAATACTGATACACTCCCAGGGACCGCCTGTAAATACTGACACACTCCCAGGGACCCCCCAGTAAATACTGTCACACTCCCAGGGAACCCCCAGTAATAATGACACACTCCCAGGGACCCCGAGTAAATACTGACACTCTCCCGGGGAACCCTGTAAATACTGACACACTCCCAGGGACCCCACCAGTATATACTGACACACTCTTGGGGACACTTGTAAATACTGACACACTCCTGGGACCCCCAGTAAATACTGACACACACCCAGGGACCCCCCAGTAAATACTGACACACTCCCGGGAATCCCCGGTAAATACTGACACACTCCCAGTGACCCCGCCAATAAATACTGACACACTCCGGGGATCCCCAGTAAATACTGACACACTCCCAGGGACCACCCCAGTAAATACTGACACACTCCCAGGGACCGCCTGTAAATTCACAATTCACAATTCAAATCGCTTTATTGGCATGATAAGTTACATCTTATGTTGCCAAAGCATCAAAATACATTTATGGTTGAGCACATAAACGCAGTTCTATTCATACAGTGTATAAACAGGTATATCCCTGAGTGTATAAATATACATTCGCATTGTTTATATATATTCTTTTCTTAGTTTACTGGTTGTCCCTCTGTTCATGGCAAGCTGTAACATAGTGTGCCGCCAGTGTTACACAGCTTCTCTCCTCTCCCAGTAGGAATGGGAGTTTTTGGTTGTCATTCAGATTTCTGAATTCAGGGCATATTTGTGAGAATTTTTGGTAGAAATTCTCCCTGATGTCCTGATATTTTCCACAGGCTGTGAGGAAGTGCATCTCTGTCTCCACTACTCCCTGACTGCAGTGAGAGCATATCCTGTCTTCTCTTGGCAGCCTGGTCTGCCTGTGTCTGCCTTTTTCGATCGCTAGGCTATGTTCGCTAAGTCTGTACCTTGTCAAGGTTCTTCTCAGTTTGTTATCCTTTACCATGGTCAGGTAATCAGTTATGTTGTATTGTCTGTTTAGGGCCAAGTAGCAATTGAGTTTGCTTTGGGTTTTTGTTGTTTCTGCCCAATATGTCAGATATTTTTCCTTTTGCTTAGCGACGATTGTGTTGGGTCGAATTCTTTGTGTTACCCTGTCACTGTCCTGGGGCTGGTTATTGTTAGTATTGTTAGTAGTTACTTCACTGAGTCCCAGGACTAGTTGACTGAGGGTATTCTTCTTTATGGTCAGCTCTTGGCATTTCAGGGCGTCGTAGTGATAGCATTGGGGGTTGCTCATTTGTAGGTGATTCCAAAATTTGGTGGCTCTTTTTTGGATAGTGATTATTAATGGATATTGGCCTAGTTCCGCCCTGCATGCATTGTTTACTGTTTTCCTTTGAGTCCGGAGGATACTTTTACAGAATTCTGCATGTAGGGTCTCAATTGGGTATTTGTCCCATTTTGCGAATTCTTGTTGAGTTAGCGGTCCCCATACCTCACTGCCATAGAGTGCAATTGGTTCAATTACTGATTTGAAAATTTTGAGCCAAATGCTAATTGGGATTTCTATTTGGATTGATTTTTTGATGGCATAGAAAGCCCTTCTTGCTTTCTCTTTCAGTTCATTCACAGCCAGTTTGAAGTTTCCCATAGAACTGATTTTTAAGCCCAAGTATGTGTAGTTAGTGGTTTGTTCAATTTTGGTTGTTCCTACTGTGAAATTTATTTTGGGTCACTGATGTTTGGATCTTTGCTGGAACACAAGGACTTTGGTTTTTTGGGGATTTATTGTCAGGGCCCAAGTCTGGCAGTACGACTCCAGCAGGTCCAGGTTCTGCTGTAGACCCTCTTTAGTTGGTGACAGCAGAACCAGGTCGTCTGCATAGAGGAGGAATTTAACCTTGGATTCATATAGGGTGAGGCCGGGTGCTGTAGATTGTTCAAGTAGTTTTGCCAATCCATTTATGTAAATATTAAAGAGTGTCGGTCAGATTGGCGAGCCCTGCGTCACCCCCCGCCCCTGTGGGAAGTATTTTGTTTGTTTGTCTCCAATTTTAACAGCACATTTGTTGTTTGTATACATTGATTTAATTACATCATATGTTTTCCCTCCTACCCCGCTTTCGATAAGTTTCAGGAATAAACCGTCATGCCAGATGGAGTCGAAAGCCTTCTGGAAATCTACAAAGCATGCGTAGATTTTGCTTTTGTTATGGTGAACGTGTTTGTCAATTAGGGTCTGTAGGGTGAAGATACTGACACACTCCCAGGGATCCCCCAGTAAATACTGACACACTCCTGGGAATCCCCTGTAAATATTGATACACTCCCAAGGACCCTCCAGTAAATACGGACACACGCACAGGGACCCTCTGTAAATACTGACACACTCCCAGGCACCCGCTGTAAAAGCAGACACACACCCAGGGACCCCCTGTAGTTATTGGAACACTCACAGGAACCCCCCAGTAAATACTGACACACTCCCGGGGAACCCTGTAAATACTGACACACTCCCAGTGATCCCCCAGTAAATACTGACACACTCCCAGGGACCGCCTGTAAATACTGACACACTCCCAGGGACCCCCAAGTAAATACTGACACACTCCCAGGGACCGCCTGTAAATACTGACACGCTCCCAGGGACCCCCCCAGTAAATACTGACACACTCCTGGGAATCCCCTGTAAATATTGATACACTCCCAAGGAACCCCCAGTAAATACGGACACACGCACAGGGACCCCCTGTAAATACTGACACACTCCCAGGCACCCGCTGTAAAAGCAGACACACACCCAGGGACCCCCTGTAATTATTGGAACACTCACAGGAACCCCCCAGTAAATACTGACACACTCCCGGGGAACCCTGTAAATACTGACAAACTCCCGGGGACCCCCTGTAAATACTGACACACTCCCGGGGACCCTCTGTAAATACTGACACACTCCCGGGGACCTCGTGTAAATATTGACACACTCCCGGGGGCCCCCTGTAAAGACTCACACACCCCCGGGACCCCTCAGTAAATAAAAACACACTCCCGGGGACCTCCTGTAAATACTGACACACTCCCGGGGATCCCCTGTAAAAACTGACACACTCCCGGGGACACCCTGTAATGACTAACACACTCCCAGTGACCCCCCAGTAAATATCGATACACTCCCAGGGACCCCCTGTAAATAATGACACACTCCCAGGGACCCCCCAGTAAATACTGACACACTCTCAGGGATCCCTTGTAAATTCTGACACACTCCCAGGGACCTCCAGTAAATACTGACACGCTCCCGGGGACCCCCTGTAATTACTGACACACTTCCAGGGACCCCCCCAGTAAATACTGACACACTCTCGGGGACCCTTGTAAATACTGACACACTCCCGGGACCCCACAGTAAATACTGACAAACTCCCAGGGACCCCCCAGTAAATAATGACACACTCCCGGGAATCCCCTGTAAATGCTGATACACTCCCATTGACGCCCCCAGTAAAGACTGACACACTCCGGGGATCCCCATTAAATACCGACACACACTCAGGAACCCCCCAGTAAATACGGACACACTCCCGGGAATCCCCGGTAAATACTGACACACTCCCAGTGACCCCGCCAGTAAATATTGACACACTCCGGGGATCCCCATTAAATACTGACACACTCCCAGGGACCACCCCAGAAAATACTGACACACTCCCAGGGACCGCCTGTAAATACTGACACACTCCCAGGGACCCCCCCAGTAAATACTGACACACTCCTGGGAATCCCCTGTAAATATTGATACACTCCCAAGGACCCCCCTGTAAATACTGACACACTCCCGGGGGCCCCCTGTAAAGACTCACACACTCCCGGGACCCCTCAGTAAATAAAGACGGACTCCCGGGGACCTCCTGTAAATACTGACACACTCCCGGGGATCCCCTACAAAAACTGACACACTCCCGGGGACACCCTGTAATGACTAACACACTCCCAGTGTCCCCTCAGTAAATACTGATACACTCCCAGGGACCCCCTGTAAATAATGACACACTCCCAGGGACCCCCCAGTAAATACTGACACACTCCCAGGGACCCTTGTAAATACTGACACACTCCCGGGACCCCACAGTAAATACTGACAAACTTCCAGGGACCCCCCCAGTAAATACTGACACACTCCCGGAGATCCCCTGTAAATACTGACACACTCCCAGTGATCCCCCAGTAAATACTGACACACTCCCGGGGATCCCCAGTAAATACTGACACACTCCCAGGGACCACCTGTAAATACTGACACACTCCCAGGGACCCCCCAGTAAATACTGTCACACTCCCAGGGAACCACTAGTAATAATGACACACTCCCAGGGACCCCGAGTAAATACTGACACTCTCCCGGGGAACCCTGTAAATACTGACACACTCCCAGGGACCCCACCAGTATATACTGACACACTCTTGGGGACACTTGTAAATACTGACACACTCCTGGGACCCCCAGTAAATACTGACACACACCCAGGGACCCCCCAGTAAATACTGACACACTCCCGGGAATCCCCGGTAAATACTGACACACTCCCAGTGACCCCGCCAGTAAATACTGACACACTCCTGGGAATCCCCTGTAAATACTGACACACTCCCAGTGATCCCCCAGTAAATACTGACACACTCCCAGGGACCGCCTGTAAATACTGACACACTCCCAGGGACCCCCCAGTAAATACTGACACACTCCCAGGGACCGCCTGTAAATACTGACACACTCCCAGGGACCCCCCCAGTAAATACTGACACACTCCTGGGAATCCCCTGTAAATATTGAAATACTCCCAAGGAACCCCCAGTAAATACGGACACACGCATAGGGACCCCCTGTAAATACTGACACACTCCCAGGCACCCGCTGTAAAAGCAGACACACACCCAGGGACCCCCTGTAATTATTGGAACACTCACAGGAACCCCCCAGTAAATACTGACACACTCCCGGGGATCCCTGTAAATACTGACATACTCCTGGGGACCCCCTGTAAATACTGACACACTCCCGGGGACCTTCTGTAAATACTGACACACTCCCGGGGACCTCCTGTAAATACTGACACACTCCCGGGGGCCCCCTGTAAAGACTCACACACTCCCGGGACCCCTCAGTAAATAAAGACGCACTCCCGGGGACCTCCTGTAAATACTGACACACTCCCGGGGATCGCCTGTAAAAACTGACACACTCCCGGGGACACCCTGTAATGACTAACACACTCCCAGTGACCCCCCAGTAAATACTGATATACTCCCGGGAACCCCCTGTTAATACTGCCACACTCTCAGTGACCCCCCAGTAAGTACTGACACACTCCCGGGGACACCCCAGTATAAACTGACACACTCCCAGGGACCCCGTGTAAATACTGACACACTCCCAGGAACCCCCTGTAAATACTGACACACTCTCAGTGACCACCCAGTAAATACTGACACACTGCCGGGGACCCCCAGTAAATATGAACACACACCCAGGAACCCCTTGTAAATACTGACACACTCCCAGGGACCCCCAGTAAATGCTGACACACTCTCAGGGACCCCTTGTAAATACTGACACACTCCCAGGGACCCCCCAGTAAATAACGACACACTCCCAGGGATCACCCAGTAAATAATGACACAGTCCCAGGGACCCCCAGTAAATACTGACACACTCTGAGGGATCCCTTGTAAATACTGACACACTCCCAGGGACCCCACAGTAAATAACGACACACTCCCAGGGATCCTCCAGTAAATAATGACACACTCCCAGGGACCCCCAGTAAATACTGACACACTCCCGGTGACCCCCTGTAAATTCTGACACACTCCCAGGGACCCCACCAGTAAATACTGAAACACTTGGGGACCCTTGTAATACTGCCACACTCCCGGGGACCCCCAGTAATTACTGACACACTCTGAGAGGCCCCTTGTAAATACTGACACACTCCCAGGGACCCGCCAGTAAATAATGACACACTCCCAGGGACCCCCAGTAAATACTGACACACTCCCGGGGACCCACTGTAAATTCTGACACAATCCCAGGGACACCACCAGTAAATACGGACACACTCTTGGGGACCCTTGTAAATACTGACACACTCCCGGGGACCCCCAGTAAATACTGACACACTCCCAGGGACCCCCCAGTAAATACTGACACACTCCCGGGAATTCCCTATAAATACTGACATACTCACAGTGACCCTGCCAGTAAATAATGTCACACTCCGGGGATCCCCATTAAATACTGACACACTCTCAGGGACCCCCCCAGTAAATACTGACACACTCCCGGGGATCCCCTGTAAATAGTGACACACTTCCAGTGATCCCCCAGTAAATACCGACAAACTCCTGGGGATGCCCAGTAAATACTGACACGCTCCCAGGGACTGCCTGTAAATACTGACACACTCCCAGGGACCCCCCCAGTAAATACTGACACACTCCGGGGTACCCCCAATAAATACTGACACACTCCCAGGGATCCCCCAGTAAATAATGACACACTCCCAGGGAACCCAATAAATACTGACACACTCTCGGGGACCCCCCGCAAATATTGACACACTTCCAGGGACCCCCCAGTAAATACTGACAAACTCCCAGGGACCCCCCGGTAAATACTGATACACTCCCGGGAACCCCCTGTAAATACTGACACACTCTCAGTGACCCCCCAATAAATACTGACACAATCCCAGGGAGCCCCCAGTAAATAATGACACACTCCCAGGGATCACCCAGTAAATAATGACACACTCCCAGGGACCCCCAGTAAAAACTGACACACTCTGAGGGACCCCTTGTAAATACTGACATCTTCCAGGGACCCCCCAGTAAATAACGACACACTCCCAGGGATCCCCCAGTAAAAAATGAAACACTCCCAGGGACCCCCAGTAAATACGGACACACTCCCGGGGACCCCCTGTAAATTCTGACATAATCCCAGGGACCCCACCAGTAAATACGGACACTCTCTTGGGGACCCTTGTAAATACTAACACACTCCCGGGGACCCCCAGTAAATACTGACACACTCCCAGGGACCCCCCAGTAAATACTGACACACACCCGGGAAATCCCTATAAATACTGACATACTCACAGTGACCCCGCCAGTAAACAATGTCACACTCCGGGGATCCCCATTACAATTTTTCACAATTCACAATTCAAATCGCTTTATTGGCATGATAAGTTACATCTTATGTTGCCAAAGCATCAAAATACATTTATGGTTTAGCACATAAACGCAGTTCTATTCATACAGTGTATAAACAGGTATATCCCTGAGTGTATAAATATACATTCGCATTGTTTATATATATTCTTTTCTTAGTTTACTGGTTGTCCCTCTGTTCATGGCAAGCTGTAACATAGTGTGCCGCTAGTGTTATACAGCTTCTCTCCTCTCCCAGTAGGAATGGGAGTTTTTGGTTGTCATTCAGATTTCTGAAATCAGGGCATATTTGTGAGAATTTTTGGTAGAAATTCTCCCTGATGCCCTGATATTTTCCACAAGCTGTGAGGAAGTGCATCTCTGTCTCCACCACTCCCTGACTGCAGTGAGAGCATATCCTGTCCTCTCTTGGCAGCCTGGTCTGCCTGTGTCTGCCTTTTTCGATCGCTAGGCTATGTTCGCTAAGTCTGTACCTTGTCAAGGTTCTTCTCAGTTTGTTATCCTTTACCATGGTCAGGTAATCAGCTATGTTGTATTGTCTGTTTAGGGCCAAGTAGCAATTGAGTTTGCTTTGGGTTTTTGTTGTTTCTGCCCAATATGTCAGATATTTTTCCTTTTGCTTAGCGACGATTGTGTTGGGTCGAATTCTTTGTGTTACCCTGTCACTGTCCTGGGGCTGGTTATTGTTAGTATTGTTAGTAGTTACTTCACTGAGTCCCAGGACTAGTTGACTGAGGGTATTCTTCTTTATGGTCAGCTCTTGGCATTTCAGGGCGTCGTAGTGATAGCATTGGGGATTGCTCATTTGTAGGTGATTCCAAAATTTGGTGGCTCTTTTTTGGATAGTGATTATTAATTGGCCTAGTTCCGCCCTGCATGCATTGTTTACTGTTTTCCTTTGAGTCCGGAGGATACTTTTACAGAATTCTGCATGTAGGATCTCAATTGGGTGTTTGTCCCATTTTGCAAATTCTTGTTGAGTTAGCGGTCCCCATACCTCACTGCCATAGAGTGCAATTGGTTCAATTACTGATTTGAAAATTTTGAGCCAAATGCTAATTGGGATTTCTATTTGGATTGATTTTTTGATGGCATAGAAAGCCCTTCTTGCTTTCTCTTTCAGTTCATTCACAGCCAGTTTGAAGTTTCCCGTAGAACTGATTTTTAAGCCCAAGTATGTGTAGTTAGTGGTTTGTTCAATTTTGGTTGTTCCTACTGTGAAATTTATTTTGGGTCCCTGATGTTTGGATCTTTGCTGGAACACAAGGACTTTGGTTTTTTGGGGATTTATTGCCAGGGCCCAAGTCTGGCAGTACGACTCCAGCAGGTCCAGGTTTTGCTGTAGCCCCTCTTTAGTAGGTGACAGCAGAACCAGGTCGTCTGCATAGAGGAGGAATTTAACCTTGGATTCATATAGGGTGAGGCCGGGTGCTGTAGATTGTTCAAGTTGTTTTGCCAATCCATTTATGTAAATATTAAAGAGTGTCGGTGAGATTGGCGAGCCCTGCGTCACCCCCCGCCCCTGTGGGAAGTATTTTGTTTGTTTGTCTCCAATTTTAACTGCACATTTGTTGTTTGTATACATTGATTTAATTACATCATATGTTTTCCCTCCTACCCCACTTTCGATAAGTTTCAGGAATAAACCGTCATGCCAGATGGAGTCGAAAGCCTTCTGGAAATCTACAAAGCATGCGTAGATTTTGCTTTTGTTATGGTGAACGTGTTTGTCAATTAGGGTCTGTAGGGTGAAGATATGATCGGATGTTCTATAGTTTGGCAGGAATCCAATTTGGCTTTTACTCAAGACATTGTGCTCCTCAAGGAAGTTTATAAGTCTTTTGTTTATGATGCTACAGAATACCTTCCCCAGGTTACTGTTTACACAGATGCCTCGATAGTTGTTTGGGTCGATTTTGTCCCCACTTTTGTATATGGGCGTTATGAGTCCTTTGTTCCAGATATCAGGGAAATAACCGACACTCAGAACCAAGTTGAAGAGTTTTAGGATAGCCAGTTTCATTTTGTTGTTTGTGTGTTTAATCATCTCGTTTAGTATGCCGTCTGTCCCGCAGGCTTTTCCTGGTCGCAGGTCCTTGAGTTTTTCAAGAAGTTCTTTTTCTGTTATTATGGCGTCCAGCGGGTTTTGGTTATCTTTTATGGCCATTTCTAGCTTTTCCAGTTTTTTGCATATTTGGTGTTGCTCTGATCTTAGTGTGTTTTTCTGGTATAATTTTTCAAAGTGGTTTACCCATGTGTCCCCATTTTGAATGGCCAAATCGTCGTGTTGTTTTTTGTGTAGTGTTTTCAAGTTTTCCCAGAAACAATTGGAATCAATGGATTCCTCCATGGAGCTGAGTGTATTCTTAATATATTGCTCTTTTTTGGTTCTGAGTGTGTTTCTGTATTGTGTTAGTGTCTGACAATAAGTAAGGCGTAGTTCCTCGTTTTCTGGATGTCTGTGTTTTTGGTTTGATATTTTTCTAAGTTTTTTCCTCATGCTATGGCAATCTCGGTCAAACCATTTTTCATAGTTTTTTGTTTTGAGTTTGTTCTTGCGAGCTTTCAAGTTTGCATTTGTTGCCAAATTATCAAAAATATTGTTTAGTTTACTAACTGCCCGGTTTACGCCTTCTTTATTGTGAGTGTATATGTTATCCAGAAAGGTGTCTAAGAGAGCTTGAGTTGATGCATTGCTAATTGTTTTCTGGTATTTTTCCGTGTCGTTTTTGGCCCATCTGTACGATTTTTTGGTGTTGTACAGTTTACTGGGTTGTGTTTCTATGTTGTTTGTTTCTGTCTTTTTGAGGAACATAGTAATTTGACTGTGATCTGACAGTGTTGTTTGTGGTTTGACTGTGAATGCTCTGAAAGAGGATGGGTCTAAGTCTGTAATCATATAGTCTACTGTGCTGCAGCCAAGAGGTGAGCAATAGGTCGATCTTCCTAGGAGGTCTCCTATGAACCTACCATTGACAATGTACAGACCCAGGTTTCGACAGAGCTGTAGTAGCTGTTTTCCGTTGGTATTTGACTGCTTGTCGCAGTTATGCCTGTATGGAAGGGAAGGGATGTCAAAGTGGTTATTCCCGAAAATGTAATTGTTTCCCTGATTATTGGTGAAGTCTGGTTCTTCGCCCGTTCTTGAATTGAGGTCCCCACAGATCAACACGTTCCCCTGGGCCTGGTATTGGATAATTTCCCCCTCCATGTTGGAGAAGGTGTCCTCTTTAAAGTACGGGGAATCGATTGGAGGGATATAAAGTGCGCAAATGTAAACATCTTGGGTGTTTGAGATAATCTCCCTCTCAAGTTTGAGCCACATATGGTTTTCGCCCTTTTTTATAAATTTGATGTAATTCTTAAGTTCTGTTTTAAACCAGATCAGTATGCCTCCGGAGTCTCTGCCTTGGGTTACACTTGGTAATTTATTGGAGGGGACCACCAGCTCAGTGTACCCTTGGGGACAGCCAGTGTGTCCTTTTCCTTTATACCAAGTTTCCTGTAAAATGATAATATCTAGGTCTTTAGTTTCATCTATGAACTCTGGGGTCCTACTTTTCACTTCTCGCAGCGAAGAGCGTAGACCTTGGATATTCCAGGTCGAAATATATAAGGATTTCATGTTAAGTTTGATCTTTTACTATGATAGGTTAAAGAGTGGTACGTGTTTGTCGTGTCTAAGTGTGGGGAAAAAAAAGATCACATCAGTTGTCTACAAAAGTTAATACAATTTGGTTACAGTTCTTTCTATTAATTAGTCCTTGATCCATAAGGCGGAAGTAGATGCTGCTGCACATCTGCTTATTGTCTCTTAATGGATTGTTTCTGTCTGAGGTATTGTGTACGTCCTGTGCATCTCTCCCTCTGTCTGGCTGGGAGCAGTCCTATTCCCCTGTGGGACAAGAGTGGTGCAGGTCTGATATTGTTGTTTTGCATGGGGATCCTCTCTGGTCTCGGTTGGTGTGTTGGTGGTCCTTGTAGTGTTCCTGATATGTACCCCGCTGATCTCTGGTGGTCGGGGGGGGGTCCTCTTGGAGTCTGGGTATGGACCCGGTTAAAAGCGACGTCCTTCAGGGCTTTAGCAAAGATCGATATTCTTTGCCTTTGGATGTGGACGTGGTCGTAAAGACATTCCTCATCGAGGGTGGGGTGTTGGGCCAGGTGTACGTTGTGGTTTGATTCGCAGTCTCTTGCTATGCTGGCATTTATCTCATGAATTGTGTTGTTGTTGAAGTCTGTTCTTGGCAATATTGTGGAAACAGTGATTCTAGTGTTTGGAAATGTACTGCTTGCTTTCCTAATCATTGCTCTGAGCGATGTTGCTACTTCTTTCTGTTGGGTCTTTAGGTCATTTGTGCCCGTGTGTATTATTATGTGTTGGGGGGAGCCTAATCTGGCTTTGGTCAGCCATCCCATGGCTCTGTTTGTTGTTGGGCACCAGATCTTTTCTACTTTACTTCTAGGGAATAGCTTTTTCTCCCATAGAAATTTCCCATTTGAGTCTATGAGTATTACGACGTCAGCCTTGTTTGTGTTTACTGTCTGGTGGCTTTCGCTTGGACTCATAGTGTGTGTGCTGGGCTGGGGTGTCTGGTGTGTGCGTACCTCTTGTGAGCGGCCCGCTTGTGGTTCCACGGTGGTGGGGGAAGATTGCGAATCAGTATGCTGGTCGGTCTGTGTGGCACCCCTTGTATTGTGTGTCTGTTGCTTTTGTTCCGTGTGGGAGTGCAGCCGTTCCGTCCGGCTCTGTCTTGTCTTATCTCTAGCCTCTGGTTGCTGGTCTAATGGTGTTATCTCTCCTCTATGGCTCTCTTCTTTTTCCTGCAGCTCTTTCACCTGATTCCTAAGTAGATTCACCTGGTTCTCAAGTAGCTTCAGCTCTCTCTTGTGTCTCTCCCTCTCCTGATTTTGATCGTCATTCATTTTGACGAAGTCCTCTCTAAGTTTAACCATCTCTATCTCTAATTGATTAAATTTATCTTTTGGTTGTATCTGGCTGTGTGATCCCGGGGTATGTGTCTGGTCGGCCCTGGAAGGCTCACTCACTTCCTGGCTAGGCTGGTCGGCCCTGGAGGGCTCACTCACTTCCTGGCTATGCTGCTCTTCTCTTGGTGAGCTGGGAATGGTAGGGGGACTATGTGTGGCTTCCTCCCTGGTAGTTATGCTGGGGTTTGTCAGTTGTATCGTGTGGCTGTGGTTCCCCGGGGTTAGTGTCTGGTTTGAACTGTGTGGCTCGTTCACCTCCTGACCAGGCAGATTTTCTCCTGGTAAGTTGTCAATGTTGGGGGGAGTGCGGGCCACTCTGGGGCTGTTCCTTCCACCCTTAGTTAATTTTTTCAGTGTCCTGAAGGCCGTTGCAAATTTGTCGAGGTTGCCTTGCACTAATATTGTTCCGGTATTGTACGCGTTGACCGTCGTAGTTGAACTGTCTCCTGGTGTGTTAATTTTCATTATGGACCCATTTGCGGTATTTTCTAGCTTAACATTGGTATAGTGTGATTTTATTGCTGTGATCCAAGCCACTGGCTGATCTGAGTAGAAATGAGGTTACTTTTTGTCCCATTGTTGTAACAGTCAGCAAAAAGTGTTTCTGGTTTTTCTCTCATCTGCTCATGCTTGATCGCTTTTATAGCTTTTTTTGCGGTGTTGGGGGGAATCTGGAAGCGGGGCTGTTGTGGATCTTCTGATTCGCTCATTTTTGGTAAAGTATTGTTGATCTTAGAATAAGCTTTTCTGGGGCCCCGGGTTTGGTGTTTCCCTCTCCCTGTTCGCGAACTTTCCCGGTCCCCCTCTCCGACCCCGTGGTCCCTGGGCCTCGGCTTCTGGGTTCACCCTTCTCAGGTCTGGGTCTGTGAGCCGATGTTTCCCGGTGCCTTCGGGCTGTTCCCCTCCCCCTCAGAGGTCTCTGTGCCTCTGTCTCGGCCTGGCTCCTCGGGCCTTTCCCTGGCTTCAGTCTCCCTCCCTGGGCCCTGTACTCACAGTCTTGGTTTGCTTCTGGAAGCCTTCTGGTTGCTCCCCTTCTCCTCAGAGGTCTCTGGGCCTGGCTCCTCGGGCCTTTCCCGGGCTTTCTAGCCCAGCCGCCGCTCGGGCTGTGCCTCGTTCGCCGTTCGGGTGCTGGACTGTGGTCGTCGCTCGGGTGCTGGACTGCGGCCGTCGCTCGGGTGCTGGACTGCGGTCGTCGCTCGGGTGCTGGACTGCGGCCGCCGATCGGGCCGTGTCTCGTTCGCCACTCGGGCTCCCCGAGTCTCCTCGCTCCGGCTGCCGCTGCGTCTCCGTGCGGCCTTCGCGCCTCGGTTCCCGATGCGGCCGAGTCACCTCGCTTCTGCTGCTGCTGTGGCCCCGTGCGGCCGCTGTTCTTTGGTTTGTATATTTTTTTTTTTTTTTTTTTTCCCTTATTTCTTTTTTTTTCTTTGGCTTTTTTTTTTCTAATTTACTCTGGTTTTTTTTCCTTTGGTGGTCTCTTTGGCGGTCTTTTCCTTCCTTACTTAATCTAGACTAAACTAAACATAAACTTAACTAAACAAACTAAACTAACTTAACTAGAACTAAATTTAACTTTAAAACCTTTTTAAACTTGAAATGAACCTTTTTTTCCCCCACTTTAAACACTAAAAACACTAAAAATTCAGCAGCCCATCTTCAGCGTGTGTATTCACAATGTCTGGCTGCCAGACACCTCCATTAAATACTGACACACTCTGAGGGACCCCCCCAGTAAATAATGACACACTCCCGGGGATCCCCTGTAAATACTGACACACTCCCAGTGATCCCCCAGTAAATACTGACACACTCCTGGGGATCCACAGTAAATATTGACACGCTCCCAGGGACTGCCTGTAAATACTGACACACTCCCAGGGACCCCCCAGTAAATACTGTCACACTCTCAGGGACCCCTTGTAAATATTGACACACTCCCAGGGACCCCCCCAGTAAATACTGACACACTCCGGGGGACCCCAGTAAATACTGACACACTCCCAGGGATCCCCCAGTAAATAATGACACACTCCCAGGGAACCCAATAAATACTGACACACTCCCGGGGACCCCCGTAAATATTAACACACTTCCAGGGACCTCCCAGTAAATACTGACACACTCCCGGGGATCCCTTGTAAAAACTGACACATTCCCGAGACCCCCCAGTAAATGCTGACAAACTCCCAGGGACCCCACAGTAAATACTAACATTCTCACAGGGACTCCCTGTAAATACTGACACCCTCCCAGGGACCCCCAGTAAATACTGACACACTCCCAGGGACCTCTTGTAAATATTGACACACTCCCAAGGGCCCCTGTAAATACTGACACACTCCCAGGGACACCCCAGTAAATGCTGACGCACTCTCAGTGACCCCTTGTAAATACTGACACACTTCCAGGGACCCCCAGTAAATATGATCACACTCCCAGGGACCCCCTGTAAATAATGACACACTCCCAGGGACCCCCAGTAGATACTGACACACTCTCAGGGCCCCTTGTAAATACTGACACACTCCCGGGAACCCCCTGTAAATACTGACACACTCTCAATGAACCCCAGTAAATAATGACACACCCCCAGGGACCCCCAGTAAATACTGACACACTCACGGGGACCCCATGTAAATACTGACACACTCCCAGGGACCCCACCAGTAAATACTGACACACTCTTGTGGACCCCCAGTAAATACTGACACACTCCCACGGACACCCCAGTAAATACTGACATACTCCCGGGAATTCCCTGTAAATACTGACACACTCCCAGTGACCCCGCCAGTAAATACTGACACACTCCGGGGATCCCCATTAAATACTGACACACTCTCAGGGACCCCCCCCAGTAAATACTGACACACTCCCAGTGAACCCAATAAATACTGACACACTCTCAGGGACCCCCCCAGTAAATACTGACACACTCCCAGTGAACCCAATAAATACTGACACACTCCCGGGGACCCCCTCTAAATATTGACACACTTCCAGGCAGCCCAAGTAAATACTGACACAATTCACAATTCACAATTCAAATCGCTTTATTGGCATGATAAGTTACATCTTATGTTGCCAAAGCATCAAAATACATTTATGGTTGAGCACATAAATGCAGTTCTATTCATACAGTGTATAAAAAGGTATATCCCTGAGTGTATAAATATACATTCGCATTGTTTATATATATTCATTTCTTAGTTTACTGTTTACACTCCCGGGACCCCTTGTAAAAACTGACACATGCCCGGGACCCTCCAGTAAATACTGACAAACTCCCAGGGACCCCCCAATAAATACTGACACACTCCCAGGGACCCCCTCTAAATACCGACACACTCCCAGGGACCCCCAGTTTATACTGACACACTCCCGGGGACCCCAGTAAATACTGACACACTCCCAGGGACTTCTTGTAAATAGTGACACACTCTCAGGGGCCCTCTGTAAATATTGACACACTCCCAGGGGCCCCCCAGTAAATACTGACGCACTCCCGGGTACCCATTGTAAATACTGACACACTCCCAGGGACCCCCAGTAAAAACTGACACACTCTGAGGGACCCCTTGTAAATACTGACATCTCCCAGGGACCCCCCAGTAAATAACGACACACTCCCAGGGATCCCCCAGTAAATAATGAAACACTCCCAGGGACCCCCAGTAAATACGGACACACTCCCGGGGACCCCCTGTAAATTCTGACACACTCCCAGGGACACCACTAGTAAATACTGACACACTCTTGGGGACCCTTGTAAATACTAACACACTCCCGGGGGCCCCCAGTAAATACTGACACACTCCCAGGGACCCCCCAGTAAATACTGACGCACTCCCGGGTACCCCTTGTAAATACTGACACACTCCCAGGGACACCCCAGTAAATACTGACACACTCCCAGGGACCCCCTGTAAATACTGACACACTCCCAGGGACACCCCCAGTAAATACTGACACACTCCCGGGGATCCCCTGTAAATACTGACACACTCCCAGTGATCCCCCATTAAATACTGACACACTCCCAGGGACCCCCCCCCAGTAAATACTGACACACTCCCAGGGACCTCTTGTAAATACTGACACACTCCCGGGGGCCCCCTCTAAATATTGACACACTCCCAGGGACCCCCTGTAAATACTGACAAACTCCCAGGGACACCCCAGTAAATACTGAAGCACTCTCAGTGACCCCTGGTAAATACTGACACACTCCCAGGGACCCCCCAGTAATGCTGACACACTCCCAGGGATGCCCTGTAAATAATGACACACTCTCGGGGACCACAAGTAAATACTGACACACTCCCAGGGATCCCCCAGTAAATAATGGCACACACCCAGGGACCCCCAGTAAATAATGACACACTCCCGGGGACCCCCTGTAAATATTGACACACTCCCAGGACCCCCCCAGGAAATACTGACACACTCCGCGGGAACCCTTGTAAATACTGACACATTCCCAGGGACCCCCCAGTAAATACTGACACACTCCCAGGGGCCCTCTGTAATTACTGACCAATTCCCGGCGACCCCAAATAAATAATGACATGCTCCCGGGGACCCACAGTAAATAATGGCACACTCACAGAGACCTCCCAGTAAATACTGACCCACTCCCGGCGACCCGCAGTAAATAATGACACGCTCCCGGGGACCCACAGTAAATAATGACACACTCCCAGGGACCCCCAGTAAATACTGACACACTCACGGGGACCCCATGTAAATATTGACACACTCCCAGGGACCCCCCCCGTAAATACTGACACACTCTCGGGGCCCCTTGTAAATACTGACACACTCCCGGGACCCCCCAGTAAATACTGACAAACTCCCAGGGAGCCCCCAGTAAATACTGACACACTCCCGGGAATCCCCTGTAAATGCTGATAAACTCCCAGTGACGCCCCCAGTAAATAGTGACACACTCCGGGGACCCCCATTAAATACTGACACACACCCGGGGATCCCCTGTAAATACTGGCACACTCCCAGTGACCCCCAGTAAATAATTACACACTCCTGGGGATCCCCAGTAAATAACGATACGCTCCCAATGACCGACTGTAAATACTGACAATAACCAGCCCCAGGACAGTGACAGGGTAACACAAAGAATTCGACCCAACACAATCGTCGCTAAGCAAAAGGAAAAATATCTGACATATTGGGCAGAAACAACAAAAACCCAAAGCAAACTCAATTGCTACTTGGCCCTAAACAGACAATACAACATAGCTGATTACCTGACCATGGTAAAGGATAACAAACTGAGAAGAACCTTGACAAGGTACAGACTTAGCGAACATAGCCTAGCGATCGAAAAAGGCAGACACAGGCAGACCAGGCTGCCAAGAGAGGACAGGATATGCTCTCACTGCAGTCAGGGAGTGGTGGAGACAGAGATGCACTTCCTCACAGCTTGTGGAAAATATCAGGGCATCAGGGAGAATTTCTACCAAAAATTCTCACAAATATGCCCTGATTTCAGAAATCTGAATGACAACCAAAAACTCCCATTCCTACTGGGAGAGGAGAGAAGCTGTATAACACTGGCGGCACACTATGTTACAGCTTGCCATGAACAGAGGGACAACCAGTAAACTAAGAAAAGAATATATATAAACAATGCGAATGTATATTTATACACTCAGGGATATACCTGTTTATACAATGTATGAATAGAACTGCGTTTATGTGCTAAACCATAAATGTATTTTGATGCTTTGGCAACATAAGATGTAACTTATCATGCCAATAAAGCGATTTGAATTGTGAATTGAATTGTACTGACACACTCCCAGGGACCCCCCAGTAAATAGTGTCACACTCTCAGGGAACCCTTTTAAATATTGACACACTCCCAGGGACCCCCCAGTAAATACTGACACACTCCGGGGGACCCACATTAAATACTGACACACACCCAGGGATCCCCCAGTAAATAATGACACACTCCCAGGGAACCCAATAAATACTGACACACTCCCGGGGACGCCCTGTAAATACTGACACCCTCCCAGGGGCCCCCAGTTTATACTGACACACTCTCAGGGACCCCCAGTAAATACTCACACTCCCAGGGACCTCTTGTAAATACTGATAGACTCCCAGGGGCCCCTGTAAATATTGACACACTCCCAGCGGCCCCCCAGTAAATACTGACACACTCCCAGGGACCTCTTGTAAATACTGACACACTCCTGGCGGCCTCCTGTAAATATTGACACACTCCAGGGACACCCCAGTAAATACCGACGCACTCTCAGTGACCCCTTGTAAATACTGACACACTCCCAGGGTCCTCCCAGTAAGTACTGACACACTCCCAGGGATGTCCTGTAAATAATAACACACTCCCGGGGACCACAAGTAAACACTGACACACTCCCGGGGTCCCCCTTTAAATACTGACACACTCCCAGGGATTCCCCCAGTAAATACTGACACGCTCCCGGGGAACCCTTGTAGAAACTGACACATTTTCGGGACCCCCCAGTAAATACTGACACACTCCCAGGGACCCCCAGTAAATACTGACACACTCCCAGGGACGCCCCCAGTAAAAACTGACACACTCCCAGAGACATCTTGTAAATACTGACACACTCCCAGGAACACCCCCAGTAAATAATGACACACTCCCAGGGGCCCCCAGTAAATACTGACACACTCCCAGGGACCCATTGTAAATACTGACACACTCCCAGGGACCCCCCAGTAAATACTGACACACTTCCAGGGGCCCTCTGTAATTACTGACCAACTCCCGGTGACCCCCAATAAATAATGAAATGCTCCCGGGGACCCGCAGTAAATGATGGCACAATCCCGGAGACCTCCCAGTAAATACTGACCCACTCCCGGCGACCAGCAGTAATTAAAGACACGCTCCCGGGGACCCACAGAAAATAATGACACACTCCCAGGGACACCCCAGTAAATACTGACACACTCCCAGGGACCCCCAGTAAATACTGACACACTCCCGGGAACCCCTGTAAATACTGACACACTTCCAGGGACCCCCCCAGTAAATACCGACACACTCTCAGGGACCCTTGTAAATACTGACACACTCCCGGGACCCCCCAGTAAATACTGACAAACTCCCAGGAACCCCCCAGTAAATACTGACACACTCCCGGGAATCCCTTGTAAATACTGATACACTCCCAGTGACGCCCCCAGTAAATACTGACACACTCCGGGGATCCCCATTAAATGCTGACACACTCCCAGGGACCTCCCCAATCAATACTGACACACTCCCGGGGACCCCCTGTTACGACTGACACACACCCAGTAATCCCCCAGTAAATACTGACACACTCCTGGGGATCCCCAGTAAATACTGACACACTCCCAGGGACACCCCAGTAAATACTGTCACACTTCCAGTGAACCCCCAGTACAATTCAAATCGCTTTATTGGCATGATAAGTTACATCTTATGTTGCCAAAGCATCAAAATACATTTATGGTTTAGCACATAAACGCAGTTCTATTCATACATTGTATAAACAGGTATATCCCTGAGTGTATAAATATACATTCGCATTGTTTATATATATTCTTTTCTTAGTTTACTGGTTGTCCCTCTGTTCATGGCAAGCTGTAACATAGTGTGCCGCCAGTGTTATACAGCTTCTCTCCTCTCCCAGTAGGAATGGGAGTTTTTGGTTGTCATTCAGATTTCTGAAATCAGGGCATATTTGTGAGAATTTTTGGTAGAAATTCTCCTTGATGCCCTGATATTTTCCACAAGCTGTGAGGAAGTGCATCTCTGTCTCCACCACTCCCTGACTGCAGTGAGAGCATATCCTGTCCTCTCTTGGCAGCCTGGTCTGCCTGTGTCTGCCTTTTTCGATCGCTAGGCTATGTTCGCTAAGTCTGTACCTTGTCAAGGTTCTTCTCAGTTTGTTATCCTTTACCATGGTCAGGTAATCAGCTATGTTGTATTGTCTGTTTAGGGCCAAGTAGCAATTGAGTTTGCTTTGGGTTTTTGTTGTTTCTGCCCAATATGTCAGATATTTTTCCTTTTGCTTAGCGACGATTGTGTTGGGTCGAATTCTTTGTGTTACCCTGTCACTGTCCTGGGGCTGGTTATTGTTAGTATTGTTAGTAGTTACTTCACTGTGTCCCAGGACTAGTTGACTGAGGGTATTCTTCTTTATGGTCAGCTCTTGGCATTTCAGGGCGTGGTAGTGATAGCATTGGGGATTGCTCATTTGTAGGTGATTCCAAAATTTGGTGGCTCTTTTTTGGATAGTGATTATTAATGGATATTGGCCTAGTTCCGCCCTGCATGCATTGTTTACTGTTTTCCTTTGTGTCCGGAGGATACTTTTACAGAATTCTGCATGTAGGATCTCAATTGGGTGTTTGTCCCATTTTGCAAATTCTTGTTGAGTTAGCAGTCCCCATACCTCACTGCCATAGAGTGCAATTGGTTCAATTACTGATTTGAAAATTTTGAGCCAAATGCTAATTGGGATTTCTATTTGGATTGATTTTTTGATGGCATAGAAAGCCCTTCTTGCTTTCTCTTTCAGTTCATTCACAGCCAGTTTGAAGTTTCCCGTAGAACTGATTTTTAAGCCCAAGTATGTGTAGTTAGTGGTTTGTTCAATTTTGGTTGTTCCTACTGTGAAATTTATTTTGGGTCCCTGATGATTGGATCTTTGCTGGAACACAAGGACTTTGGTTTTTTGGGGATTTATTGTCAGGGCCCAAGTCTGGCAGTACGACTCCAGCAGGTCCAGGTTTTGCTGCAGCCCCTCTTTAGTAATTACTGACACACTCCCAGCGATACCCCAGTAATTACTGTCACACTTCCAGTGAACCCCCAGTAAATAATGACACACATCCAGGGACCCCCATTAAATACTGACACACTCCCGGGGACCCCCTGTACATACTGACACACTCCCAGGGACCCCCCAGTAAATACTGACACACTCCCAGGGACCCCCCAGTAAACACTGACACACTCCCGGGAATCCCCTGTAAATACTGACACACTCCCAGTGACCCCGCCAGTAAATACTGACACACTCCGGGGATCCCCATTAAATACTGACACACTCCCAGGGACCCCCCAGTAAATACTGTCACACTCTCAGGGACCCCTTATAAATACTGACACACTCCCAGGGAACCCCCCACTAAATATTGACACAATCCCAGGGACGCGCATGAAATAATGACACACTCCCAGGGATCCCTCAGTAAATAATGACACACTCCCAGGGACCCCCAGTAAATACTGACACACTCCCGGGGTCCCCCTGTAAATATTGACAATCTACCAGGGACACCCCAGTAAATACTGACACACTCCCGGGGACCACTTGTAAAAAGTGACACATTCCCGGGTCCCCCCAGTAAATACTGACACAATTCCAGGGACACCCCAGTAAATATTGACACACTCCCAGGGACCCCCAGTAAATATTGACAAACTCCCGGGGACCCACAGTAAATAATGGAACACTCCCGGAGACCTCCCAGTGAATAATGACCCACTCCCGGCGACCCGCAGTAAATAATGACATGCACCCGGGGACCCTCAGTAAATAATGACACACTCCCGGGGACCTCCCAGTAAATACAGACACACACCCAAGCACCCCCTGTAAATACTGACACACTCCCATGAACCCACTGTAAATATTGATACACTCACAGGGACCCCCTGTAATTAGTGACATACTCCCAAGGACCCCCTGTAAATATTAACACACCCATGGGGACCCCCTGTAAATACTGACACACTCCCAGTAACCACCCAGTAAATACTGACACACTCCCGGGGACCCCATGTAAACACTAACATACTCCCGGGGACCCCCTGTAAATACTGACAAACTCCCGGGGACCACCTGTAAATACTGACACACTCCCGGGGATCCTCTGTAAACACTGACACACTCCCGGGGACCCCCTGTAAAAACTGACACACTCCCAGGGGCCCCCAAGTAAATACTGACACACTCCCGGGTACCCCTTGTATATACTGACACACTACCAGGGACCCCCCAGTAAATACTGACACACTACAGAGGCCATCTGTAATTACTGACCAACTCCCGGTGACCCCCAATAATTAATGACACACTCCCGG
Organism: Somniosus microcephalus; assembly: GCF_052327205.1. Classification (NCBI taxonomy): domain Eukaryota; kingdom Metazoa; phylum Chordata; class Chondrichthyes; order Squaliformes; family Somniosidae; genus Somniosus; species Somniosus microcephalus. The sequence continues at coordinate 51,040 of NW_028226062.1, read as the reverse complement.
GTCTCACAGTAAATAATGACACACTCCCAGGGACCCCCAGTAAATAATGACACACTCCCGGGGACCCACAGTAAATAATTAAACGCTCCCTGAGACCTCCCAGTAAATACTGACCCACTCAGGCGACCCGCAGTAAATAATGACACGTTCCCGGGGAACCCCTAATAAATAATGACACATTCCCAGGGACCCCCCCAGTAAAAACTGACGCACTCCCGGGGACCCCTTGTAAATACTGACAAACTCCCAGGGACCCCCCAGTAAATACTGACACACTCCCAGGGGCCCTCTGTAATTACTGACCAACTCTCGGCAACCCCCAATAAATAATGACACACACCCGGGCACCCACAGTAAATAATGACACACTCCCGGGGACCCACAGTAAATAATGTCACACTCCCAGGGACCCCCAGTAAATAATGACACACTCCCGGGGACCCACAGTAAATAACGAAACACTCCCGGAGACGTCCCAGTAAATACTGACACACTCAGGCGGCCCGCAGTAAATAATGACACGCTCCCGGGAACCCCCTAATAAATAATGACACATTCCCGGGGACCCCCAGTAAATACTGACACATTCCGGGGACACCTTGTAAATACTGACACACTCCCAGGGACCCAGCAGCAAATACTGACGCACTCTCAGGGACCCTTTTTAAATACTGACACACTCCCAGGGACCCCCCAGTAAATACTGACACACTCCCGGGAATCCCCTGTAAAGACAGACACACTCCCAGGGACCCCCCAGTATTTACTGACACACTCCCAGGGACCCCGTGTAAATAATGACACACTCCCGGGAACCACCGATAAATACTGACACACGCTCAGTAACACCCCAGTAAATACTGACACACTCCAGGGGACCCCCAGTAAATATGGACGCACTCCAAGGGACCCCCTGTAAATACTGACACAATCTCCCAGGGACACCCCAGTAAATACTGACACAATCTCAGGGACCCCTTGGAGATACTGACACACTCCCAGGGACCCCCCAGTAAATACCGACACTTTCCCAGGGATCCCCCAGTAAATAATGACACACTCCCAGGGACCCCCAGTAAAAACTGACACACTCCCGGGTTCCCCCCTGTAAATACTGACACAGTCACAGGGACCCCCCCAGTAAATACTGACACACTCTCGGGGACCCTTGTAAACAGTGACACACTCTGGGGACCCCCCAGTAAATACTGACACACTCCCAGGGACCCCCCAGTAAATACTGACACACTGCCGGGAATCCCCTTTAAATACTGACACACTCCCAGAGACCCTGCCAGTAAATACTGACGCACTCCGGGATCCCCATTAAATACTGACACACTCCCAGGGGACCCCCCAGTAAATACTGACACATTCCTGGGGATCCCCTGTAAATAATGACACACTCCCAGTGAACCCTCAGTAAATACTGACTCACTCCCGGGGATCCCCAGTAATTACTAACACACTCCCAGGGACCGCCTGTAAATACTGACACACTCCCAGGGACCCCCCAGTAAATACTGTCACACTCTCAGGGACCCCTTGAAAATACTGACACACTCCCACGGACCCCCCCCCACTAAATATTGACATACTCCCAGGGACCCGCAGTAAATAATGAGACACTCCCAGGGATCCCTCAGTAAATAATGACACACTCCCAGGGACCCGCAGTAAATACTGACACACTCCCGGGGACCCCCTGTAAATATTGACACACTCCCAGGGACACCCCAGTAAATACTGACACACTCCCGGGGACCCCCTGTAAATATTGACACACTCCCAGCGACCCCCTGTAAATATTGACACACTCCCATGAATCCCCCAGTAAATACTGGCACACTCCCGGGGACCCCCTGAAAATACTGACATAGTCCCGGGGACCCCCTGTAACTACTGACAAATTCCCAGAGATCCTCTGTAAATACTGACACACTCCCGGGGATCCCCTGTAAATACTGACACACTCCCGGGGACCCCCTGTAAAGATTGACACACTCCTGGAACCGCTCAGTAAATAATGACGCACTCCCGGGACCCCCTGTAAATACTGACACACTCCGGGGGATCCCCTTTAAATACTGACATACTCCCGGGGACACCCTGTAAAGACTGACACACTCCCAGTGACTCCCCCAGTAAATATTGACAGACTCCGGGGATCCCCTATAAATACTGATATACTCCCAGGGACCCCCCATTAGATACAGACACACACTCAGGGACCCCTTGTAATTACTGACACACTCCCAGGGACCCCCCAGTAAATACTGACATATTCTCGGGGACCCTTGTAATTGCTGACACACTCCGGGGACCCCCCAGTAAATACTGACACACACATAGGGACCCCCCAGTAAATACAGACACACTCCCGTAAATCCCCTGTAAATACTGACACACTCCCAGCGACCCCCCAGAAAATACTGACACACTCCCGGGGACCCCTTGTAAAAACTGACACATTCCCGGGACCGCCCAGTAAATACTGCCACACTCCCAGGGACCCCCTGTCAATACAGGCACACTCCCAGGGACCCCCAGTTTATACTGACACACTCCCAGGGACCCCACAATAAATACTGACACATTCCCGGGGACCCCCTGTAAATACTGACACACTCCCAGGAAACCCCCAGTAAATACCGACATACTCCCAGGGATCCCCCAGTAAATACTGACACACTCCCAGGGACCCCCCCGTAGATACAGACACACACCCAGGGAGCCCTTGCAAATGCTGACACACTCCCAGGAACCCCCCAGTAAATACCGACACACTCGCAGGGACCCCCCAGTAAATACTGACACACTCCCGGGAATCCCCTGCAAATACTGACACACTTCCAGTGACCCACCCAGTAAATACTGAAACACTCCCAGGGACCCTCAGTAAATACTGACACACTCCCAAGGATCCCCCAGTAAATAATGACCCACTCCCAGGGACCCCCAGTAAATACTGACACACTCCCGGGGATCCCTTTTATAAACTGACACATTCCCGGGACCACCCAGTAAATCATGACACACTCCCAGGGACCACCCAGTAAATACTGACACACTCCCAGGGACCCCTTCTAAACACTGACACACTCCCAGGGACCCCCAGTAAATACTGACACACTCCCGGGGATCCCCTGTAAATAATGACACACTCCCGGGGACCTCTGTAAATACTGGCAAACTCCCGGGGACCACCTGTAAATACTGACAGACTCCCGGGGATCCTCTGTAAACACTGACACACTCCCGGGGACCCCCTGTAAAAACTGACACACTCCCAGGGGCCCCCAAGTAAATACTGACTCACTCCCGGGTACCCCTTGTATATACTGACACACTACCAGGGACCCCCCAGTAAATACTGACACACTACAGAGGCCATCTGTAATTACTGACCAACACCCGGTGACCCCCAATAAATAATGACACACTCCCGGGTCCCACAGTAAATAATGACACACTCCCAGGGACCCCCAGTAAATAATGACACACTCCCGGGGACCCACAGTAAATACCGACACACTCCCAGGGGCCCTCTGTAATTACTGACCAACTCTCGGCAACCCCCAATAAATAATGACACACTCCCGGGGACCCACAGTAAATAATGACACACTCCCAGGGACCCCCAGTAAATACTGACAAACACGCGGGGACCAACAGAAAATAATGAAACACTCCCGGAGACCTCCTAGTAAATACTGACACACTCCCGGCGACCCGCAGTAAATAATGACATGCTCCCTGGGGCCCCCAGTAAATACGGACACACTCCCGGAGACCCACAAAAATAATGAAACACTCCCGGAGACCTCCCAGTAAATAGTGACCCACTCCCGGCGACCCACAGTAAAAAACGAAAAACTCCTGGAGACCTCCCAGTAAATACTGACCCACTCCCGGCGACCCGCAGTAAATAATGACATGCTCCCGGGGAACCCCAATAAATAATGACACACTCCCGGGGACCTCCCAGTAAATACAGACACACTCCTGAGCACCCCCTGTAAATACTGACACACTCCCATGAACCCTCTGTAAATATTGATACACTCCCAGGAACCCCCCAGTAAATACCGACATACTCCTAGGGATCCCCCAGTAAATACTGACACACTCCGGGGGTCCCCTGTAAATACTGACACACTCCCAGGGACCCCCCAGTAGATACAGACACACACCCAGGGAGCCCTTGCAAATACTGACAAACTCCCAGGAACCCCCCAGTAAATAGCGACACACTCGCAGGGACCCCCCAGTAAATACTGACACACTCCCAGGAATCCCCTGCAAATACTGACACACTTCCAGTGACCCACCCAGTAAATACTGAAACACTCCCGGGGACCCCCAGTAAATACTGACACACTCCCAAGGATCCCCCAGTAAATAATGACACACTCCCAGGGACCCCCAGTAAATACTGACACACTCCCGGGGATCCCTTTTATAAACTGACACATTCCCGGGACCACCCAGTAAATAATGACACACTCCCAGGGACCACCCAGTAAATACTGACACACTCCCAGGGACCCCTTATAAACACTGACACAGTCCCAGGGACCCCCAGTAAATCCTGACACACTCCCGGGGATCCCCTGTAAATAATGACACACTCCCGGGGACCCCCTGTAAATACTGACATACTCCCGGGGACCACCTGTAAATACTGACACACTCCCGGGGATCCTCTGTAAACACTGACACACTCCCGGGTACCCCTTGTATATACTGACACACTACCAGGGACCCCCCAGTAAATACTGACACACTACAGAGGCCATCTGTAATTACTGACCAACTCCCGGTGACCCCCAATAAATAATGACACACTCCCGGGTCCCACAGTAAATAATGACACACTCCCAGGGACCCCCAGTAAATAATGACACACTCCTGGGGACCCACAGTAAATAATGAAACACTCCCGGAGACGTCCCAGTAAATACTGACCCACTCAGGCGACTCGCAGTAAATAATGACACGCTCCCGGGGACACCCTAATAAATAATGACACATTCCCGGGGACCCCCCAGTAAAAACTGACGCACTCCCATGGACCCCTTGTAAATACTGACAAACTCCCAGGGACCCCCCAGTAAATACTGACACACTCCCAGGGGCCCTCTGTAATTACTGACCAACTCTCGGCAACCCCCAATAAATAATGACACACACCCGGACACCCACAGTAAATAATGACACACTCCCGGGGACCCACAGTAAATAATGTCACACTCCCAGGGACCCCCAGTAAATAATGACACACTCCCGGGGACCCACAGTAAATAACGAAACACTCCCGGAGACGTCCCAGTAAATACTGACACACTCAGGCGGCCCGCAGTAAATAATGACACGCTCCCGGGGACCCCCTAATAAATAATGACACATTCCCGGGGACCCCCAGTAAATACTGACACATTCCGGGGACACCTTGTAAATACTGACACACTCCCAGGGCCCCAGCAGCAAATACTGACGCACTCTCAGGGACCCTTTTTAAATACTGACACACTCCCAGGGACCCCCCAGTAAATACTGACACACTCCCAGGAATCCCCTGTAAAGACAGACACACTCCCAGGGACCCCCCAGTATTTACTGACACACTCCCAGGGACCCCGTGTAAATAATGACACACTCCCGGGAACCACCGATAAATACTGACACACGCTCAGTAACACCCCAGTAAATACTGACACACTCCAGGGGACCCCCAGTAAATATGGACGCACTCCAAGGGACCCCCTGTAAATACTGACACAATCTCCCAGGGACACCCCAGTAAATACTGACACAATCTCAGGGACCCCTTGGAGATACTGACACACTCCCAGGGACCCCCCAGTAAATACCGACACTTTCCCAGGGATCCCCCAGTAAATAATGACACACTCCCAGGGACCCCCAGTAAAAACTGACACACTCCCGGGTTCCCCCCTGTAAATACTGACACAGTCACAGGGACCCCCCCAGTAAATACTGACACACTCTCGGGGACCCTTGTAAACAGTGACACACTCTGGGGACCCCCCAGTAAATACTGACACACTCCCAGGGACCCCCCAGTAAATACTGACACACTGCCGGGAATCCCCTTTAAATACTGACACACTCCCAGAGACCCTGCCAGTAAATACTGACGCACTCCGGGATCCCCATTAAATACTGACACACTCCCAGGGGACCCCCCAGTAAATACTGACACATTCCTGGGGATCCCCTGTAAATAATGACACACTCCCAGTGAACCCTCAGTAAATACTGACTCACTCCCGGGGATCCCCAGTAATTACTAACACACTCCCAGGGACCGCCTGTAAATACTGACACACTCCCAGGGACCCCCCAGTAAATACTGTCACACTCTCAGGGACCCCTTGTAAATACTGACACACTCCCACGGACCCCCCCCCACTAAATATTGACATACTCCCAGGGACCCGCAGTAAATAATGAGACACTCCCAGGGATCCCTCAGTAAATAATGACACACTCCCAGGGACCCCCAGTAAATACTGACACACTCCCAGGGACCCCCTGTAAATATTGACACACTCCCAGGGACACCCCAGTAAATACTGACACACTCCCGGGGACCCCCTGTAAATATTGACACACTCCCAGCGACCCCCTGTAAATATTGACACACTCCCATGAATCCCCCAGTAAATACTGGCACACTCCCGGGGACCCCCTGAAAATACTGACATAGTCCCGGGGACCCCCTGTAACTACTGACAAATTCTCAGAGATCCCCTGTAAATACTGACACACTCCCGGGGATCCTCTGTAAATACTGACACACTCCCGGGGACCCCCTGTAAAGATTGACACACTCCTGGAACCGCTCAGTAAATAATGACGCACTCCCGGGACCCCCTGTAAATACTGACACACTCCGGGGGATCCCCTTTAAATACTGACACACTCCCGGGGACACCCTGTAAAGACTGACACACTCCCAGTGACTCCCCCAGTAAATATTGACAGACTCCGGGGATCCCCTATAAATACTGATATACTCCCAGGGACCCCCCATTAGATACAGACACACACTCAGGGACCCCTTGTAATTACTGACACACTCCCAGGGACCCCCCAGTAAATACTGACATATTCTCGGGGACCCTTGTAATTGCTGACACACTCCGGGGACCCCCCAGTAAATACTGACACACACGTAGGGACCCCCCAGTAAATACAGACACACTCCCGGAAATCCCCTGTAAATACTGACACACTCCCAGCGACCCCCCAGAAAATACTGACACACTCCTGGGGACCCCTTGTAAAAACTGACACATTCCCGGGACCGCCCAGTAAATACTGCCACACTCCCAGGGACCCCCTGTCAATACAGGCACACTCCCAGGGACCCCCAGTTTATACTGACACACTCCCAGGGACCCCACAATAAATACTGACACATTCCCGGGGACCCCCTGTAAATACTGACACACTCCCAGGAAACCCCCAGTAAATACCGACATACTCCCAGGGATCCCCCAGTAAATACTGACACACTCCCAGGGACCCCCCCGTAGATACAGGCACACACCCAGGGGGCCCTTGCAAATGCTGACACACTCCCAGGAACCCCCCAGTAAATACCGACACACTCGCAGGGACCCCCCAGTAAATACTGACACACTCCCGGGAATCCCCTGCAAATACTGACACACTTCCAGTGACCCACCCAGTAAATACTGAAACACTCCCGGGGACCCTCAGTAAATACTGACACACTCCCAAGGATCCCCCAGTAAATAATGACCCACTCCCAGGGACCCCCAGTAAATACTGACACACTCCCGGGGATCCCTTTTATAAACTGACACATTCCCGGGACCACCCAGTAAATCATGACACACTCCCAGGGACCACCCAGTAAATACTGACACACTCCCAGGGACCCCTTCTAAACACTGACACACTCCCAGGGACCCCCAGTAAATACTGACACACTCCCGGGGATCCCCTGTAAATAATGACACACTCCCGGGGACCCCTGTAAATACTGGCAAACTCCCGGGGACCACCTGTAAATACTGACAGACTCCCGGGGATCCTCTGTAAACACTGACACACTCCCGGGGACCCCCTGTAAAAACTGACACACTCCCAGGGGCCCCCAAGTAAATACTGACTCACTCCCGGGTACCCCTTGTATATACTGACACACTACCAGGGACCCCCCAATAAATACTGACACACTACAGAGGCCATCTGTAATTACTGACCAACACCCGGTGACCCCCAATAAATAATGACACACTCCCGGGTCCCACAGTAAATAATGACACACTCCCAGGGACCCCCAGTAAATAATGACACACTCCCGGGGACCCACAGTAAATACCGACACACTCCCAGGGGCCCTCTGTAATTACTGACCAACTACCGGCAACCCCCAATAAATAATGACACACTCCCGGGGACCCACAGTAAATAATGACACACTCCCAGGGACCCCCAGTAAATACTGACAAACACGCGGGGACCAACAGAAAATAATGAAACACTCCCGGAGACCTCCTAGTAAATACTGACACACTCCCGGCGACCCGCAGTAAATAATGACATGCTCCCTGGGGCCCCCAGTAAATACGGACACACTCCCGGAGACCCACAAAAATAATGAAACACTCCCGGAGACCTCCCAGTAAATAGTGACCCACTCCCGGCGACCCACAGTAAAATACGAAAAACTCCTGGAGACCTCCCAGTAAATACTGACCCACTCCCGGCGACCCGCAGTAAATAATGACATGCTCCCGGGGACCCCCAATAAATAATGACACACTCCCGGGGACCTCCCAGTAAATACAGACACACTCCTGAGCACCCCCTGTAAATACTGACACACTCCCATGAACCCTCTGTAAATATTGATACACTCCCAGGAACCCCCCAGTAAATACCGACATACTCCTAGGGATCCCCCAGTAAATACTGACACACTCCGGGGGTCCCCTGTAAATACTGACACACTCCCAGGGACCCCCCAGTAGATACAGACACACACCCAGGGAGCCCTTGCAAATACTGACACACTCCCAGGAACCCCCCAGTAAATAGCGACACACTCGCAGAGACCCCCCAGTAAATACTGACACACTCCCAGGAATCCCCTGCAAATACTGACACACTTCCAGTGACCCACCCAGTAAATACTGAAACACTCCCGGGGACCCCCAGTAAATACTGACACACTCCCAAGGATCCCCCAGTAAATAATGACACACTCCCAGGGACCCCCAGTAAATACTGACACACTCCCGGGGATCCCTTTTATAAACTGACACATTCCCGGGACCATCCAGTAAATAATGACACAATTTTTTTTACAATTACAATTAAAATAGCTTTATTGGCATGATAAGTTACATCTTATGTTGCCAAAGCATCAAAATACATTTATGGTTTACCACATAAACGCAGTTCTATTCATACAGTGTATAAACAGGTATATCCCTGAGTGTATAAATATACATTCGCATTGTTTATATATATTCTTTTCTTGGTTTACTGGTTGGCTCCCTCCCCCAGTGTCTCTCACTCTCTCTCTCTCTCTCACTCTGGTCTCTCACTCTCACTCTGGTCTCTCTCACTCTCTCCATATCTCGTACTCTCTCTCTCCCCCTCCCCCAGTGTCTCTCACTCTCTCTCTCTCTCACTCTGGTCTCTCACTCTCTCTGACCCCCTCACTCTCTCTGACCCCCTCTCTCTCTCCCCCTCCCCCAGTGTTTCTCTCTCTCTCTGGTCTCTCACTCTCTCTGACCCCCTCACTCTCTCCATATCTCGTACTCTCTCTCTCCCCCTCCCCCAGTGTCTCTCAAATTCAAATTCAAATTCTCTCTCTCTCTCTCTCTCTCTGACCCCCTCTCTCTCTCTCTCTCTCTGACCCCCTCACTCTCTCCATATCTCGTACTCTCTCTCTCTCCCCCTCCCCCAGTGTCTCTCTCTCTCTCTCTGGTCTCTCACTCTCTCTGACCCCCTCACTCTCTCCATATCTCGTACTCTCTCTCTCTCCCCCTCCCCCAGTGTCTCTCTCTCTCTCTGGTCTCTCACTCTCTCTGACCCCCTCACTCTCTCCATATCTCGTACTCTCTCTCTCCCCCTCCCCCAGTGTCTCTCTCTCTCTCTCTCTGGTCTCTCACTCTCTCTGACCCCCTCACTCTCTCCATATCTCGTACTCTCTCTCTCCCCCTCCCCCAGTGTCTCTCTCTCTCTCTCTCTGGTCTCTCACTCTCTCTGACCCCCTCACTCTCTCCATATCTCGTACTCTCTCTCTCCCCCTCCCCCAGTGTCTCTCTCTCTCTCTCTCTGGTCTCTCACTCCCAGGGACCACCCAGTAAATACTGACACACTCCCAGGGACCCCTTATAAACACTGACACAGTCCCAGGGACCCCCAGTAAATACTGACACACTCCCGGGGATCCCCTGTAAATAATGACACACTCCCGGGGACCCCCTGTAAATACTGACATACTCCCGGGGACCACCTGTAAATACTGACACACTCCCGGGGATCCTCTGTAAACACTGACACACTCCCAGGGACCCCCTGTAAAGACGGACACACTCCCAGGGGCCCCCAAGTAAATACTGACACACTCCCGGGTACCCCTTGTATATACTGACACACTACCAGGGACCCCCCAGTAAATACTGACACACTACAGAGGCCATCTGTAATTACTGACCAACTCCCGGTGACCCCCAATAAATAATGACACACTCCCGGGTCCCACAGTAAATAATGACACACTCCCAGGGACCCCCAGTTAATAATGACACACTCCCGCGGACCCACAGTAAATAATTAAACACTCCCTGAGACCTCCCAGTAAATACTGACCCACTCAGGCGACCCGCAGTAAATAATGACACGTTCCCGGGGAACCCCTAATAAATAATGACACATCCCCGGGGACCCCCCAGTAAAAACTGACGCACTCCCGTGGACCCCTTGTAAATACTGACAAACTCCCAGGGACCCCCCAGTAAATACTGACACACTCCCAGCGGCCCTCTGTAATTACTGACCAACTCTCGGCAACCCCCAATAAATAATGACACACTCCCGGGGACCCACAGTAAATAATGTCACACTCCCAGGGATCCCCAGTAAATAATGACACACTCCCGGGGACCCACAGTAAATAATGAAACACTCCCGGAGACGTCCCAGTAAATACTGACCCACTCAGGCGACTCGCAGTAAATAATGACACGCTCCCGGGGACCCCCTAATAAATAATGACACATTCCCGGGGACCCCCCAGTAAAAACTGACGCACTCCCGGGGACCCCTTGTAAATACTGACAAACTCCCAGGGACCCCCCAGTAAATACCGACACACTCCCAGGGGCCCTCTGTAATTACTGACCAACTGTCGGCAACCCCCAATAAATAATGACACACTCCCGGGGACCCACAGTAAATAATGACACACTCCCAGGGACCCCCAGTAAATACTGACAAACACGCGGGGACCAACAGAAAATAATGAAACACTCCCGGAGACTTCCTAGTAAATACTGACACACTCCCGGCAACCCGCAGTAAATAATGACATGCTCCCGGGGGCCCCCAGTAAATACAGACACACTCCCGGAGACCCACAAAAATAATGAAACACTCCTGGAGACCTCCCAGTAAATAGTGACCCACTCCCGGCGACCCACAGTAAAAAACAAAATACTCCTGGAGACCTCCTAGTAAATACTGACCCACTCCCGGCGACCCGCAGTAAATAATGACATGCTCCCGGGGACCCCCAATAAATAATGACACACTCCTGGGGACCTCCCAGTAAATGCAGACACACTCCTGAGCACCCCCAGTAAATACTGACACACTCCCAAGGATCCCCCAGTAAATACTGACACACTCCCAGCGGCCCTCTGTAATTACTGACCAACTCTCGGCAACCCCCAATAAATAATGACACACTCCCGGGGACCCACAGTAAATAATGTCACACTCCCAGGGATCCCCAGTAAATAATGACACACTCCCGGGGACCCACAGTAAATAATGAAACACTCCCGGAGACGTCCCAGTAAATACTGACCCACTCAGGCGACTCGCAGTAAATAATGACACGCTCCCGGGGACCCCCTAATAAATAATGACACATTCCCGGGGACCCCCCAGTAAAAACTGACGCACTCCCGGGGACCCCTTGTAAATACTGACAAACTCCCAGGGACCCCCCAGTAAATACCGACACACTCCCAGGGGCCCTCTGTAATTACTGACCAACTGTCGGCAACCCCCAATAAATAATGACACACTCCCGGGGACCCACAGTAAATAATGACACACTCCCAGGGACCCCCAGTAAATACTGACAAACACGCGGGGACCAACAGAAAATAATGAAACACTCCCGGAGACTTCCTAGTAAATACTGACACACTCCCGGCAACCCGCAGTAAATAATGACATGCTCCCGGGGGCCCCCAGTAAATACAGACACACTCCCGGAGACCCACAAAAATAATGAAACACTCCTGGAGACCTCCCAGTAAATAGTGACCCACTCCCGGCGACCCACAGTAAAAAACAAAATACTCCTGGAGACCTCCTAGTAAATACTGACCCACTCCCGGCGACCCGCAGTAAATAATGACATGCTCCCGGGGACCCCCAATAAATAATGACACACTCCTGGGGACCTCCCAGTAAATGCAGACACACTCCTGAGCACCCCCAGTAAATACTGACACACTCCCAAGGATCCCCCAGTAAATAATGACACACTCCCAGGGACCCCCAGTAAATAATGACACACTCCCGGGGATCCCTTTTATAAACTGACACATTCCCGGGACCACCCAGTAAATAATGACACACTCCCAGGGACCACCCACTAAATACTGACACACTCCCAGGGACCCCTTCCAAACACTGACACAGTCCCAGGGACCCGCTGTAAATACTGACACACTCCCGGGGATCCCCTGTAAATAATGACACACTCCTGGGGACCCCCTGTAAATACTGACACACTCCCGGGTACACCTTGTATATACTGACACACTACCAGGGACCCCCCAGTAAATACTGACACACTACAGAGGCCATCTGTAATTACTGACCAACTCCCGGTGACCCCCAATAAATAATTACACACTCCCGGGTCCCACAGTAAATAATGACACACTCCCAGGGACCCCCAGTAAATAATGACACACTCCCGGGGACCCACAGTAAATAATTAAACACACCCTGAGACCTCCCAGTAAATACTGACCCACTCAGGCGACCCGCAGTAAATAATGACACGTTCCCGGGGACCCCCTAATAAATAATGACACATTCCCGGGGACCCCCCAGTAAATACTGACACACTCCCAGGGGCCCTCTGTAATTACTGACCAACTCTCGGCAACCCCCAATAAATAATGACACACTCCCGGGGACACACAGTAAATAATGTGTCACACTCCCAGGGACCCCCAGTAAATAATGACACACTCCCGGGGACCCACAGTAAATAATGAAACACTCCCGGAGACGTCCCAGTAAATACTGACCCACTCAGGCGACCCGCAGTAAATAATGACACGCTCCCGGGGACCCCCTAATAAATAATGACACATTCCCGGGGACCCCCCAGTAAAAACTGACGCACTCCCGGGGACCCCTTGTAAATACTGACAAACTCCCAGGGACCCCCCAGTAAATACCGACACACTCCCAGGGGCCCTCTGTAATTACTGACCAACTCTCGGCAACCCCCAATAAATAATGACACACTCCCGGGGACCCACAGTAAATAATGACACACTCCCAGGGACCCCCAGCAAATACTGACAAACACGCGGGGACCAACAGAAAATAATGAAACACTCCTGGAGACCTCCTAGTGAATACTGACACACTCTCGGCGACCCGCAGTAAATAATGACATGCTCCCGGGGGCCCCCAGTAAATACGGACACACTCCCGGAGACCCACAAAAATAATGAAACACTCCCGGAGACCTCCCAGTAAATAGTGACCCACTCCCGGTGACCCACAGTAAAAAACAAAAAACTCCTGGAGACCTCCCAGTAAATACTGACCCACTCCCGGCGAGCCGCAGTAAATAATGACATGCTCCCGGGGACCCCCAATAAATACTGACACACTCCCAGGGACCCCCCAGTAAAGACAGACACACTCCAGGGACCCCCCAATAAATACTGACACACTCCCAGGGACCCCCCAGTAAAGACAGACACACTCCCAGGGACCCCCCAGTAAATACTGACACACTCCCGGGAATCCCCTGTAAACACAGACACACTCCCAGGGACCCCCCAGTATTTACTGACACACTCCCAGGGACCCCGTGTAAATAATGACACACTCCCGGGAACCACCGGTAAATACTGACACACGCTCAGTGACACCCCAGTAAATACTGACACACTCCCAGGGACCCCAAGTAAATACTGACACACTCCCGGGAATCCCCTGTAAACACAGACACACTCCCAGGGACCCCCCAGTATTTACTGACACACTCCCAGGGACCCCGTGTAAATAATGACACACTCCCGGGAACCACCGGTAAATACTGACACACGCTCAGTGACACCCCAGTAAATACTGACACACTCCCGGGGACCCCAAGTAAATATGGACGCACTCCCAGGGACCCCCTGTAAATACTGACACACTCTCCCAGGGACCCCCAGTAAATACTGACACACTGTCAGGGACCCCTTGGAAATACTGACACACTCCCAGGGACCCCCCAGTAAATACCGACCCTTTCCCAGGGTTCCGCCAGTAAATAATGACACACTCCCAGGGACCCCCAGTAAAAACTGACACACTCCCGCGTACCCCCTGTGAATACTGACACAGTCACAGGGACCCCCCCAGTAAATACTGACACACTCTCGGGGACCCTTGTAAACACTGACACATTCTGGGGACCCCCCAGTAAATACTGACACACTCTCGGGGACCCTTGTAAACACTGACACACTCCGGGGACCCCCCAGTAAATACTGACACACTCCCAGTGTCCCCCCGGTAAATACTGACACACTGCCGTGAATCCCCTTTAAATACTGACACACTCCCAGTGACCCCGCCAGTAAATACTGACGCACTCCGGGGATCCCCATTAAATGCTGACACACTCCCAGGGGACCCCCCAGTAAAAACTGACACATTTCCGGGGATCCCCTGTAAATACTCACACACTCCCAGTGAACCCACAGTAAATACTGACTCACTCCCGGGGAACCCCAGTAATTACTAACACACGCCCAGGGACCGCCTGTAAATACTGACACACTCACAGGGAACCCCAGTAAATAATGTCACACTCACGGACCCCTTGTAAAAACTGACACACTCCTACGGACCCCCCCACTAAATATTGACATACTCCCAGGGACCCGCAGTAAATAATGAGACACTCCCAGGGATCCCTCAGTAAATAATGACACACTCCCAGGGACCTCCAGTAAATACTGACACACTCCCGGGGAGCCCCTGTAAATATTGACACACTCCCAGGGACACACCAGTAAATACTGACACGCTCCCGGGAACCCCTGTAAATATTGACACACTCCCAGCGACCCCCTGTAAATATTGCCACACTCCCAGGAACCCCCCAGTAAATACTGACACACTCCCGGGGACCCCCTGAAAATACTGACATAGTCCCGGGGACCCCCTGTAAATACTGACAAATTCCCAGAGATCCCCTGTAAATACTGACACACTCCCGGGGTTCCCCTGTAAATACTGACACACTCCCGGGGACCCCCTGTAAAGATTGACACACTCCTGGAACCCCTCAGTAAATAATGACGCACTCCCGGGACCCCCTGTAAATACTGACACACTCCCAGGACCCGCCCAGTAAATACTGACACACTCCCGGGGACCCCCTGTAAATACTGACATACTCCTGGGGACCCCCTGTAAATACTGACAAACTCCCGGGGACCACCTGTAAATACTGACACACTCCCGGGGATCCTCTGTAAACACTGACACACTCCCGGGGACCCCCTGTAAAGACTGACACACTCCCAGGGACCCACCAGTAAATACTGACGCACTCTCAGGGACTCCTTTTAAATACTGACACACTCCCAGTGACCCCCCTTTAAATACTGACACACTCCCAGGGATCCCCTGTAAATACTGACACACTTCCGGGGATCCCCTGTAAATACTGACACACTCCCGGGGACCCCCTGTAAAGACTGACACACTCCTGGAACCCCCTCAGCAAGTAATGATGCACTCCCGGGAGCCCCTGTAAATACTGACACACTCCCGGGGACACCCTGTAAAGACTGACACACTCCCAGTGAACCCCCCAGTAAATACTGTCACACTCCGGGAATCCCCTCCACATACTGACACACTCCCAGGGACCCCCCCAGTAGATACTGACACACACTCAGGGAACCCTTGTAAATACTGACACACTCCCAGGGACCCCCCCAGTAAGTACTGACACACTCTCAGGGACCCTTTTAAATGCTGACACACTCCGGGGACACCCCGTTAAATACTGACACACTCGCAGGGACCCCCCAGTAAACACTGCCACACTCCCGGGCATCCCCTGTAAATACTGACACACTCCCAGCGACCCCCCCAGAAAATACTGACACACTCCCGGGGACCCCTTGTAAATATTGACACACTACCAGGGACCCCCAGTTTATACTGACACACTCCCAGGGACCCCACAGTAAATACTGACACACTCCCGGGGACCCCCTGTAAATACTGACACACTCCCGAGGACACCTTGTAAATACTGACACACTCCCAGGGACACGCCAGTAAATACTGAAGCACTCTCAGAGACCCCTTTTAAATACTGACACACTCCCAGGGACTCCTCACTAAATACTGACACACTCCTGGGAATCCCCTGTAAATACTGATCCACTCCCAGGGACCCCCCAGTAAATACCGACACACTCCCAGGGATCCCCCAGTAAATACTAAGACACTCCCGGGGACCCCCTGTAAATACTGACAAACTCCCAGCGACCCCCCCCAGTAAATACTGACACACTCTTGGGGACCCTTGTAAATAATAACACACTCCAGGGACGCCCCAATAAATACTGACACACTCCCAGGGACCCCCCAGTAAAGACAGACACACTCCCAGGGGCAACCCAGTATATACTGACACACTCCTGGGGAGCCCCTGTTAATACTGACACACTCCCAGGGACCTCCCAGTATATACTGACACACTCCTAGGGACCCCGTGTAAATAATGACACACTCCCGGGAACCACCTGTAAATACTGACACACTCTCAGTGACACCCCAGTAAATACTGACACACTCCCGGGGACCCCAGTAAATATGGACGCACTCCCAGGGACCCCCTGTAAATACTGACACACTCCCAGGGAACCCCCAGTGAATATCGACACACTCCCAGGGATCCCCCAGTAAATAATGACACACTCCCAGGGACACCCAGTAAATACTGACACACTCCCGGGTAACCCCTGTACACACTGACACACTCCGGGGACCCCCCAGTAAATACTGACACACTCCCAGGGACCCCCCAGTAAATACTGACACACTCCCGGGAATCCCCTGTAAATACTGACACACACCCAATGACTCCGCCAGTAAATACTGACACATTCCCAGGGGGGCCCCAGTAAATGCTGACACATTCCCGGGGATCCCCTGTAAATACTGACACACTCCCAGTGAACCCCCAGTAAATACTGACACACTCCCGGGGATCCCCAGTAATTACTGACACACTCCCAGGGACCGCCTGTAATTACTGAGACACTCCCAGGGACCCCCCAGTAAATACTGTCACACTCTCAGGGACCCCTTGTAAATACTGACACACTCCCACGGAACCGCCCACTAAATATTGACACAATCCCAGGGACGCGCATTAAATAATGACACACTCCCAGGGATCCCTCAGTAAATAATGACACACTCCCAGGGACCCCCAGTAAATACTGGCACACTCCCGGGGACCCATGTAAATATTGACACTCTCCCAGGGACACCCCAGTAAATACTGACACACTCCCGGGGACCCCTTCTAAAAAGTGACACATTCCCGGGACCACCCAGTAAATACTGACACAATTCCAGGGACACCCCAGTAAATATTGACACACTCCCAGGGACCCCCAGTAAATATTGACAAACTCCCGGGGACCCACAGTAAATAATGGAATTCTCCCGGAGACCTCCCAGTGAATAATGACCCACTCCCGGCGACCCGCAGTAAATAATGACATGCTCCCGGGGACCCCCAGTAAATAATGACACACTCCCGGGGACCTCCCAGTAAATACAGACACACACCCGAGCACCCCCTGTAAATACTGACACATTCCAATGAACCCACTGTAAATATTGATACACTCCCAGGGACTCCCCAGTAAATACTGACACACTCACAGGGACCCCCTGTAAATAGTGACATACTCCCAGGGACGCCCTGTAAATACTAACACACCCACGGGGACCCCCTGTAAATACTGACACACTCCCAGGAACCGCCTAGTAAATACTGACACACTCCCAGGGACCCCCTGTAAATACTGACATACTCCCGGGGACTCCCCAGTAAATACTGACACACTCACAGGGACCCCCTGTAAATAATGACACATTCCCGGGGACCCCCCAGTAAAAACTGACGCACTCCCGGGGACCCCTTGTAAACACTGACAAACTCCCAGGGACCCCCGAGTAAATACTGACACACTCCCAGGGGCCCTCTGTAATTAATGACCAACTCTCCGCAACCCCCAATAAATAATGACACACTCCCGGGGACCCAAAGTAAATAATGACACACTCCCGGGGACCCACAGTAAATAATGACACACTCCCAGGGACCCCCAGTAAATAATGACCCACTCCCGGGGACCCACAGTAAATAATGACACACTCCCAGGGACCCCCTGTAAATACTGACATAATCCCAGGGACCCCCTGTAAATACTGACAAACTCCCGGGGACCACCTGTAAATACTGACACGCTCCCGGGGATCCTCTGTAAACACTGACACACTCCCGGGGACCCCCTGTAAAGACTGACACACTCCCAGGGGCCCCCAAGTAAATACTGACACACTACAGGGGCCATCTGTAATTACTGACCAACTCCCGGTGACCCCCAATAAATAATGACACACTCCCAGGTCCCACAGTAAATAATGACACACTCCCAGGGACCCCCAGTAAATAATGACACACTCCCGGGGACCCACAGTAAATAATTAAACACTCCCGGAGGCCTCCCAGTAAATACTGACCCACTCAGGCGACCCGCAGTAAATAATGACACGCTCCCAGGGACCCCCTAATAAATAATGACACATTCCCGGGGACCCCCCAGTAAAAACTGACGCACTCCCGGGGACCCCTTGTAAATACTGACAAACTCCCAGGGACCCCCGAGTAAATACTGACACACTCCCAGGGGCCCTCTGTAATTACTGACCAACTCTCAGCAACCCCCAATAAATAATGACACACTCCCGGGGACCCAAAGTAAATAATGACATACTCCCGGGGACCCACAGTAAATACTGACACAGTCCCAGGGACCCCCAGTAAATAATGACACACTCCCGGGGACCAACATTAAATAATGAAACACTCCCAGAGACCTCCCAGTAAATACTGACCCACTCAGGCGACCCGCAGTAAATAATGACACGCTCCCGGGGACCCCCTAATAAATAATGACACATTCCCGGGGACCTCCCAGTAAAAGCTGACGCACTCCCGGGGACCCCTTGTAAATACTGACAAACTCCCAGGGACCCCCCAGTAAATACTGACACACTCCCAGGGGCCCTCTGTAATTACTGACCAACTCTCGGCAACCCCCAATAAATAATGACACACTCCCGGGGACCCACAGTAAATAATGACACACTCCCAGGGACCCCCAGTAAATACTGACAAACACGCGGGGAGCAACAGAAAATAATGAAACACTCCCGGAGACCTCCTAGTAAATACTGACACACTCCCGGCGACCCCCAGTATATAATGACATGCTCCCGGGGGCCCCCAGTAAATACGGACACACTCCCGGAGACCCACAAAAATAATGAAACACTCCCGGAGACCTCCCAGTAAATGGTGACCCACTCCCGGCGACCCACAGTAAATAACGAAAAACTCCTGGAGACCTCCCAGTAAATACAGACACACTCATGAGCACCCCCTGTAAATACTGACACATTCCCATGAACCCTCTGTAAATATTGATACACTCCCAGGGATGACCCAGTAAATACTGACACACTCACAGGGACCCCCTGTAAATACTGAAACACACTCAGGGACCCCCTGTAAATAGTGACATACTACCAGGGACCCCCTGCAAATAGTAACACACCCACAGGGACCCCCTGTAAATACTGACACACTCCCAGGCACCCGCTGTAAATGCAAACACACACCCAGGGACCCCCTGTAAATATTGACACACTCCCAGCAAGCCCCCAGTAAATACTGACAAACTCCCAGGGACCCGCTGTAAATACTAACATACTCCCGGGGACCCCCTGTAAATACTGACACACTCCCGGGGACCTCCTGTAAATACTGACACACTCCTGGGGATCCCCTGTAAATACTGACACACTCCCAGGGACCCCCTGTAAAGACTGACACACTCCTGGGACCCCTCAGTAAATAATGACGCACTCCCAGGGACCCCCTGTCAATACTGACACACTCCCGGGGACACCCTGTAAACACTGACACACTCCCAGTGACCCCCCAGTAAATACTGATACACTTCCGGGGACTCCCCGTAAATACTGACACACTCCCGGGAACCCCCTGTAAATGCTGACACACTCTCAGTGACCCCCAGTAAATACTGACACACTCCCGGGGACCCCCAGTAAATATGGACACACTCCCAGGGACCCCCTGTAAACACTGACACACTCCCAGCAAGCCCCCAGTAAATGGTGACCCACTCCCGGCGACCCACAGTAAATAACGAAAAACTCCTGGAGACCTCCCAGTAAATACAGACACACTCCTGAGCACCCCCTGTAAATACTGACACTCTCTCAGGGACCCCTTGTAAATACTGAAACACTCCCAGTGACCCCTCAGTAAATACAGACACACTCCCAGGGATCCCTCAATAAATAATGACACACTCCCAGGGACACCCAGTAAATACTAACACACTCCCGGGGACCCCCTGTAAATATTGACAAACACCCAGGGACACCCCAGTAAATATTGACACACTCCCGGCGACCCCCTGTAAATATTGACGCACTCCCAGGAACCCCCCAGTAAATACTGACACACTCCCGGGGACCCCCTGAAAATAGTTACATAGTCCCGGGGACCCCCTGTAAATACTGACAAATTCCCAGAGATCCCCTGTAAATACTGACACACTCCCGGGGATCCCCTGTAAATACTGACACACTCCCGGGGACCCCCTGTAAAGATTGACACACTCCCAGAACCCCTCAGTAAATAATGACGCACTCCCGGGACACCCTGTAAATACTGACACACTCCGGGAGTGCCCCTGTAAATACTGACACACTCCCGGGGATCCCCTGTAAATACTGACACACTCCCGGGGACCCCCTGTAAAGATTGACACACTCCTGGAACCCCTCAGTAAATAATGACGCACTCCCGGGACACCCTGTAAATACTGACACACTCCGGGGGATCCCCTGTAAATGCTGACATACTCCCAGGGACCCCCATTAGATACAGACAAACACTCAGGGACCCCTTGTAAATACTGACACACTCCCAGGGACCCCCCAGTAAATACTGACATATTCTCGGGGACCCTTGTAAATGCTGACACACTCCGGGGACCCCCCAGTAAATACTGACACACTCGCAGGGGCCCCCCAGTAAATACTGACACACCCCCGGAAATCCCCTGTAAATACTGACACACTCCCAGCGACCCCCCAGAAAATACTGACACACTCCCGGGGACACCTTGTAAAAACTGACACATTCCCGGGACCGCCCAGTAAATACTGACACACTACCAGAGACCCCCTGTGAATACAGACACACTCCCAGGGACCCCCATTTTATACTGACACACTCCCAGGGACCCCACAGTAAATACTGAAACACTCCCAGGGACCCCCTGTAAATACTGACACACTCCCAGGGACCCCCCAGTAAATACCGACACACTCGCAGGGACCCCCCAGTAAATACTGACACACTCCCGGGAATCCCCTGCAAATACTGACACACTTCCAGTGACAACCCAGTAAATACTGAAACACTCCCGGGGACCCCCAGTAAACACTGACACACTCCCAAGGATCCCCCAGTAAATAATGACACACTCCCAGGGAACCCCAGTAAATACTGACAAACACGCGGGGAGCAACAGAAAATAATGAAACACTCCCGGAGACCTCCTAGTAAATACTGACACACTCCCGGCGACCCCCAGTATATAATGACATGCTCCCGGGGGCCCCCAGTAAATACGGACACACTCCCGGAGACCCACAAAAATAATGAAACACTCCCGGAGACCTCCCAGTAAATGGTGACCCACTCCCGGCGACCCACAGTAAATAACGAAAAACTCCTGGAGACCTCCCAGTAAATACAGACACACTTCTGAGCACCCCTGTAAATACTGACACATTCCCATGAACCCTCTGTAAATATTGATACACTCCCAGGGATGACCCAGTAAATACTGACACACTCACAGGGACCCCCTGTAAATACTGACACACACTCAGGGACCCCCTGTAAATAGTGACATACTACCAGGGACCCCCTGCAAATAGTAACACACCCACAGGGACCCCCTGTAAATACTGACACACTCCCAGGCACCCGCTGTAAATGCAAACACACACCCAGGGACCCCCTGTAAATATTGACACACTCCCAGCAAGCCCCCAGTAAATACTGACAAACTCCCAGGGACCCCCTGTAAATACTAACATACTCCCGGGGACCCCCTGTAAATACTGACACACTCCCGGGGACCTCCTGTAAATACTGACACACTCCTGGGGATCCCCTGTAAATACTGACACACTCCCAGGGACCCCCTGTAAAGACTGACACACTCCTGGGACCCCTCAGTAAATAATGACGCACTCCCAGGGACCCCCTGTCAATACTGACACACTCCCGGGGACACCCTGTAAACACTGACACACTCCCAGTGACCCCCCAGTAAATACTGATACACTCCCGGGGACCCCCCGTAAATACTGACACACTCCCGGGAACCCCCTGTAAATGCTGACACACTCTCAGTGACCCCCAGTAAATACTGACACACTCCCGGGGACCCCCAGTAAATATGGACACACTCCCAGGGACCCCCTGTAAACACTGACACACTCCAAGGGACCCCCCAGTAAATACTGACACACTCTCAGGGACCCCTTGTAAATACTGAAACACTCCCAGTGACCCCTCAGTAAATACAGACACACTCCCAGGGATCCCCCAGTAAATAATGACAGAATCCCAGTGACTCCCAGTAAATACTGCCACACCCCCGGGGACCCCCTGTAAATACTGACACACTCACAGGGATCCCTCCAGTAAATACTGACACACTCCCAATGAGCCCCCAGTAAATACTGGCACACTCCCGGGGACCCCCAGTAAATACTGACAAATTCCGGGGACACCTTGTAAATACCGACACACTCCCAGGGACCCAGCAGTAAATACTGACGCACTCTCAGGGACCCCTTTTAAATACTGACACACTCCCAGGGACCCCCCAGTAAATACTGACACACTCCTGGGAATCCCCTGTAAATACTGATCCACTTACAGGGACCCCCCAGTAAATACCGACACACTCTCAGGGATCCCCCAGTAAATAATGACACACTCACAGGGACCCCCAGTAAATACTGAGACACTCCCGGGGACCCCTGTGGATACTAAAACACTCCAAGCGAACCGCCCCAGTAAATGCTGACACACGCTCGAGGACCCGTGTAAATACTGACACACACCAGGGACCCCCCAATAAATACTGACACACTCCCAGGGACCCCCCAGTAAATACTGACACACTCCCGGGAAACCCCTGTAAACACAGACACACTCCCAGGGACCCCCCACTATTTACTGACACACTCCCAGGGACCCCGTGTAAATAATGACACACTCCCGGGAACCACCGGTAAATACTGACACACTCTCAGTGACACCCCAGTAAATACTGACACACTCCCGGGGACCCCCAGTAAATATGGACGCACTCCCAGGGACCCCCTGTAAATACTGACACACTCTCCCACGGACCCCCCAGTAAATACTGACACACTCTCAGGGACCCCTTGGAAATACTGACACACTCCCAGGGACCCCGCAGTAAATACCGACACTCTCCCAGGGATCCCCCAGTAAATAATGACACACTCCCAGGATCCCCCAGTAAATACTGACACACTCACGGGTACCCCATCTAAATACTGACACAGTCACAGGGACCCCCCCAGTAAATACTGACACACTCTCGGGGACCCTTGTAAACACTGACACACTCCGGGGCCCCCCCAGTAAATACTGACACACTCCCAGGGACCCCCCAGTAAATACTGACACACTCCCGGGAATCCCCTGTAAATACTGACACACTCCCAGTGACCCCGCCAGTAAATACTGACGCACTCCGGGGATCCCCATTAAATACTGACACACTCCCAGGGGACCCCACAGTAAATACTGACACATTCCCGGGGATCCCCTGTCAATACTGACACACTCTCAGGGACCCCTTGTAAATACTGACACGCTCCCACGGACCCCCCCACTAAATATTGACATACTCCCAGTGACCCGCAGTAAATAATGAGACACTCCCAGGGATCCCTCAATAAATAATGACACACTCCCAGGGACACCCAGTAAATACTAACACACACCCGGGGACCCCCTGTAAATATTGACAAACACCCAGGGACACCCCAGTAAATATTGACACACTCCCGGCGACCCCCTGTAAATATTGACGCACTCCCAGGAACCCCCCAGTAAATACTGACACACTCCCGGGGACCCCCTGAAAATAGTTACATAGTCCCGGGGACCCCCTGTAAATACTGACAAATTCCCAGAGATCCCCTGTAAATACTGACACACTCCCGGGGATCCCCTGTAAATACTGACACACTCCCGGGGACCCCCTGTAAAGATTGACACACTCCTAGAACCCCTCAGTAAATAATGACGCACTCCCGGGACACCCTGTAAATACTGACACACTCCGGGAGTTCCCCTGTAAATACTGACACACTCCCGGGGATCCCCTGTAAATACTGACACACTCCCGGGGACCCCCTGTAAAGATTGACACACTCCTGGAACCCCTCAGTAAATAATGACGCACTCCCGGGACACCCTGTAAATACTGACACACTCCGGGGGATCCCCTGTAAATGCTGACATACTCCCAGGGACCCCCATTAGATACAGACAAACACTCAGGGACCCTTTGTAAATACTGACACACTCCCAGGGACCCCCCCAGTAAATACTGACATATTCTCGGGGACCCTTGTAAATGCTGACACACTCTGGGGACCCCCCAGTAAATACTGACACACTCGCAGGGGCCCCCCAGTAAATACTGACACACCCCCGGAAATCCCCTGTAAATACTGACACACTCCCAGCGACCCCCCAGAAAATACTGACACACTCCCGGGGACCCCTTGTAAAAACTGACACATTCCCGGGACCGCCCAGTAAATACTGACACACTACCAGAGACCCCCTGTGAATACAGACACACTCCCAGGGACCCCCATTTTATACTGACACACTCCCAGGGACCCCACAGTAAATACTGAAACACTCCCGGGGACCCCCTGTAAATACTGACACACTCCCAGGGACCCCCCAGTAAATACCGACACACTCGCAGGGACCCCCCAGTAAATACTGACACACTCCCGGGAATCCCCTGCAAATACTGACACACTTCCAGTGACAACCCAGTAAATACTGAAACACTCCCGGGGACCCCCAGTAAACACTGACACACTCCCAAGGATCCCCCAGTAAATAATGACACACTCCCAGGGACCCCCAGTAAATACTGACACACTCCCGGGGATCCCTTGTAAAAACTGACACATTCCCGGGACCCCCCAGTAAATAATGACACACTCCCAGTGACCACCCAGTAAATACTGACACACTCCCAGGGACCCCTTCTAAACACTGACACACTCCCAGGGACCCACAGCAAATACTGGCACACTCCCGGGGACCCCCTGTAAATAATGACAAACTCCCAGTGACCCCCCAGTAAATACTGACACACTCCTGTGGACCCCCAGAAAATACTGACACACTCCCAGGGAACCCCTGTAAATACTGACACACTCCCAGGGACCCACCAGTAAATACTGACGCACTCTCAGGGACTCCTTGTAAATACTGGCACACTCCCGGGGACCCCCTGTAAATAATGACAAACTCCCAGTGACCCCCCAGTAAATACTGACACACTCCCGGGGACCCCCTGTAAATAATGACAAACTCCCAGTGACCCCCCAGTAAATACTGACACACTCCCGTGGACCCCCAGAAAATACTGACACACTCCCAGGGAACCCCTGTAAATACTGACACACTCCCAGGGACCCACCAGTAAATACTGACGCACTCTCAGGGACTCCTTGTAAATACTGACACACTACCAGGGGCCCCCCTTTAATACTGACACACTCCCAGGGATCCCCTGTAAATACTGACACACTCCCGGGGACCCCCAGTAAATACTGACAAACTCCCAGGGATCCCCCAGTAAATAATGACACACTCGCAGGGACCCCTGTAAATACTGACACACTCCCGGGGACCCCTTTAAATACTGACACACTCCCAGTGACCCCGCCAGAAAATACTGACACACTCCGGGGATCCGCATTAAATACTGACACACTCCCAGGGGACCCCCCAGTAAATACTGCCACACTCCCGGGGATCCCCAGTAATTACTGACACACTCCCAAGGACCGCCTGTAAATACTGACACACTTCCGGGGATCCCCTGTAAATACTGACACACTCCCGGGGACCCCCTGTAAAGACTGACACACTCCTGGAACCCCCTCAGCAAATAATGATGCACTCTCGGGAGCCGCTGTAAATACTGACACACTCCCGGGGACACCCTGTAAAGACTGACACACTCCCAGTGAACCCCCCAGTAAATACTGACGCACTCCGGGGATCCCCTGTAAATACTGACACAATTCACAATTCACAATTCAAATCATTTTATTGGCATGATAAGGTACATCTTATATTGCCAAAGCATCAAAATACATTTATGGTTGAACACATAAACGCGGTTCTATTCATACAGTTTATAAATATACATTCGCCTTGTTTGTATATATTCTTGTCTTAGTTTACTGGTTGTCCCTCTGTTCATGGCAAGCTGTAACATAGTGTGCCGCCAGTGTTACACAGCTTCTCTCCTCCCCCAGTAGGAAAGGGAGTTTTTGGTTGTCATTCAGATTTCTGAATTCAGGGCATATTTGGGAGAATTTTTGGTAGAAATTCTCCCTGATGTCCTGATATTTTCCACAGGCTGTGAGGAAGTGCATCTCTGTCTCAACTACTCCCAAACTGCAGTGATAGCATATCCTGTCTTCTCTTGGCAGCCTGGTTTGCCTGTGTCTGCCTTTTTCGATCGCTCGGCTATGTTCGCTAAGTCTGTACCTTGTCAAGGTTCTTCTCAGTTTGTTATACATAGATACATAGAAGATAGGAGCAGGAGTAGGCCATTCGGCCCTTCGTGCCTGCTCCGCCATTCGATGAGATCATGGCTGATCCTTTAATTCAGTATCCCGTCCCCGCCTTCTCTCCGTAACCCTTAACCCCTTTTGCCCGTAGAAATATATCTAATTCCCTCTTAAATATATTTAATGAGCTGGCGTACACTGCCCTCTGTGGCAATGAGTTCCACAGGTTCACCACTCTCTGAGTGAAGAAATTCCCCCTCATCTCTGTCCTAAATGGTTTAGCCCTTATCCTTAAATTATGTCCTCTAGTTCTGTTCTCACCCGCCAAGGGAAACATTCCTTCTGCATCCAGTCTGTCTAGACCTGTCAGAATTTTATACACTTCTATGAGGTCCCCTCTCAATCTTCTAAACTCCAGTGTGTACATCCCTAAACTACATAGTCTCTCCTCATAGGTCATTCCCGCCATTCCTGGTATCAGCCTGGTGAATCGCCGCTGCACCCCCTCCATGGCAAGAACATCCTTCCTCAGATGAGGCGACCAAAACTGTACACAGTACTCGAGGTGTGGTCTCACCAGTGCCCTGTACAGCTGCAGCAAGGTATCCCTGTTCCTGTATTCTAACCCTTTTGCTATGAAGGCCAGCATACCGTTTGCCTTCTTGACTGCCTGTTGCACCTGCATGCTTACCATGGTCAGGTAATCAGCTATGTTGTATTGTCTGTTTAGGGCCAAGTAGCAATTGAGTTTGCTTTGGGTTTTTGTTGTTTCTGCCCAATATGTCAGATATTTTTCCTTTTGCTTAGCGACGATTGTGTTGGGTCGAATTCTTTGTGTTACCCTGTCACTGTCCTGGGACTGGTTATTGTTAGTATTGTTACTAGTTACTTCACTGAGTCCCAGGACTAGTTGACTGAGGGTATTTTTCTTTATGGTGACCCCCCAACGACCCCCCAGTAAATACTGCCACACTCCCGGGAATCCCCTGTAAATACTGACACACTCCCAGCGACACCCCCAGAAAATACTGACACACTCCCGGGGACCCCTTGTAAATAAAGACGCACTCCCAGGGACCCCCAGTTTAAACTGACACACTCCCAGGGACCCCACAGTAAATACTGACACACTCCCGGGGACCCCCTGTAAATACCGACACTCTCCCAATGAAGCTCCAGTAAATACTGACACACTCCCGGGGACCCCCAATAAATACTGACACACTCCCGAGGACACCTTGTAAATACTGACACACTCCCAGGGACACACCAGTAAATACTGACTCACTCCTGGGAATCCCCTGTAAATACTGATCCACTCCCAGGGACCCCCCAGTAAATACCGACACACTCCCAGGGATCCCCCAGTAAATACTGACACACTCCCAGCGACCCCCCCCCAGTAAATACTGACACACTCTCGGGGACCCTTGTAAATAATGACACACTCCCGGGACCCCCCAATAAATACTGACACACTCCCAGGGACCCCCCAGTAAAGACAGACACACTCCCAGGGACACCCCAGTATATACTGACACACTCCTGGGGAGCCCCTGTAAATACTGACACATTCCAGTGACCCCCCAGTATATACTGACACACTCCTAGGGACCCCGTGTAAATAATGACACACTCCCGGGAAACACCTGTAATACTGACACACTCTCAGTGACACCCCAGTAAATACTGACACACTCCTGGGGACCCCTGTAAATATGGACGCACTCCCAGGGACCCCCTGTAAATACTGACACACTCCCAGGGACCCCCCAGTAAATACCGACACACTCCCAGGGATACCCCAGTAAATAATGACACACGCCCAGGGACACCCAGTAAATACTGACACACTCCCGGGTACCCCCTGTACACACTGACACACTCCGGGGACCCCCCAGTAAATACTGACACACTCCCAGGGACCCCACAATAAATACTGACACACTCCCGGGAATCCCCTGTAAATACTGACACACACACAGTGACCCCGCCAGTAATTACTGACACACTCTGGAGATCCCCAGTAAATACTGACACACTCCCAGGGGACCCCCAGTAAATGCTGACACATTCCCGGGGATCCCCTGTAAATACTGACACACTCCCAGTGAACCCCCAGTAAATACTGACACACTCCCAGGGATCCACAGTAATTACTGACACACTCCCAGGGACCGCCTGTAAATACTGAGACACTCCCAGGGACCCCCCAGTAAATACTGTCACACTCTCAGGGACCCCTTGTAAATACTGACACACTCCCACGTAACCCCCCACTAAATATTGACACAATCCCAGGGACGCGCATTAAATAATGACACACACCCAGGGATCCCTCAGTAAATAATGACACACTCCCAGGGATCCCCAGTAAATACTGACACACTCTCGGGGACCCATGTAAATATTAACACTCTCCCAGGGACACCCCAGTAAATACTGACACACTCCCGGGGACCCCCAGTAAATATTGACAAACTCCCAGGGACCCACAGTAAATAATGGAACACTCCCGGAGACCTCCTAGTGAATAATGACCCACTCCCGGCGACCCGCAGTGAATAATGACATGCTCCCGGGGACCCCCAGTAAATAATGATACACTCCCGGGGACCTCCCAGTAAATACAGACACACACCCGAGTACCCCCTGTAAATACTGACACACTCCCATGAACCCACTGTAAATATTGATACACTCCCAGGGACTCCCCATTAATTACTGACACACCCACAGGGACCCCCTGTAAATAGTGACATACTCCCAGGGACCCCCTGGAAATACTAACACACCCACGGGAACCCGCTGTAAATACTGACACACTCCCAGGAACCGCCCAGTAAATACTGACACACTCCCGGGGACCCCCTGTAAATACTGACATACTCCCGGGGACCCCCTGTAAATACTGACAAACTCCCGGGGACCACCTGTAAATACTGACACACTCCCGGGGATCCTGTGTAAACACTGACACACCCCCGGGGACCCCCTGTAAAGACTGACACACTCCCAGGGGCCCCCAAGTAAATACTGACACACTCTCAGATACCCCTTGTACATACAGACACACTACCAGGGACCCCCCAGTAAATACTGACACACTACAGGGGCCATCTGTAATTACTGACCAAGTTCCGGGGACCCCCAATAAATAATGACACACTCCCGGGGACCCACAGTAAATAATGACACACTCCCAGGGACCCCCAGTAAATAATGACACACTCCCGGGGACACACAGTAAATAATGAAACACTCCCGGAGACCTCCCAGTAAATAGTGACCCACTCAGGCGACCCGCAGTAAATAATGACACGCTCCTGGGGACCCCCTAATAAATAATGACACATTCCCGGGGACCCCCCAGTAAAAACTGATGCACTCCCGGGGACCCCTTGTAAATACTGACAAACTTCCAGGGACCCCCCAGTAAATACTGACACACTCCCAGGGGCCCTCTGTAATTACTGACCAACTCTCTGCAACCCCCAATAAATAATGACACACTCCCGGGGACCCACAGTAAATAATGACACACTCCCAGGGACCCCCAGTATTACTGACAAACACGCGGGGACCCACAGAAAATAATGAAACACTCCCGGAGACCTCCTAGTAAATATTGACACACACCCGGCGACCCGCAGTAAATAATGACATGCTCCCGGGAACCCCCAATAAATAATGACACACTCCCGGGGGCCCCCCAGTAAATACAGGCACTCTCCCGAGCACCCCCTGTAAATACTGACACACTCCCATGAACCCTCTGTAAATATTGATACACTCCCAGGGATGACCCAGTAAATACTGACACACTCACAGGGCCCCCCTGTAAATACTGACCACATCCAGGGACCCCCTGTAAATAGTGACACACTACAAGGGACCCCCTGTAAATACTAACACACACACAGGGACCCCCTGTAAATACTGACACACTCCCAGGCACCCGCTGTAAATGCAGACACACACACAGGGACACCCTGTAAATATTGACACACTCCCAGGAACCCCCCAGTAAATACTGACAAACTCCCAGGGACCCCCTGTAAATACTGACATACTCCCGGGGACCCCCTGTAAATACTGACACACTCCCGGGGACCTCCTGTAAATCCTGACACAGTCCTGGGGATCCCCTGTAAGTACTGACACACTCCCGGGGACCCCCTGTAAAGACTGAAGCACTCCTGGGACCCCTCAGTAAATAATGACGCAGTCCCGGGGACCCCCTGTCAATACTGACACACTCCCGGGGACACCCTGTAAACACTGACACACTCCCAGTGACCCCCCAGTAAATACTGATACACTCCCGGGAACCCCCTGTAAATACTGACCCACTCTCAGTGACCCCCCAGTAAACACTGACTCACTCCCGGGGACCCCCAGTAAATATGGACACACTCCCAGGGAGCCCCTGTAAATATTGACACACGCCCAGGGACCCCCCAGTAAAGACTGGCACACGCTCAGGGACCCCTTGTAAATACAGACACACTCCCAGTGATCCCGCAGTAAATAATTACAGAATCCCAGGGACTCCCAGTAAATACTGCCACACTCCCGCGGACCCCCTGTAAATACTGACACACTCACAGGGATCCCTCCAGTAAATACTGACACACTCCCGGGGGCCCTTGTAAATACTGGCACACTCCCGGGGTCCCCCTGTAAATACTGACACACTCCCAGGGACCCCCCCAGTAAATACTGACACACTCTCGGGGACCCTTGTAAATACTGCCACACTCCCGGGACCCACCAGTAAATACTGACACACTCCCAGGGATCCCCTGTAAATACAAACACACTCCTGGGAACCCCCAGTAAATACTGACACACTCCCAGGGATCCCCCAGTAAACAATGACACACTCGCAGGGACCCCAAATAAATACTGACACACTCCCGGGGACCCCTTTAAATACTGACACACTCCCAGCGACCCCCCAGTAAATATTGACACACTACAGGGGCCATCTGTAATTACTGACCAACTCCAGGTGACCCCCAATAAATACTGACACACTCCCAGGGATCCCCAGTAAATACTGACACACTACAGGGGCCATCTGTAATTACTGACCAACTCCCGATGACCCCCAATAAATAATGTCACACTCCCGGGGACCCACAGTAAATAATGACACACTCCCAGGGACCCCCAGTAAATAATGACACACTCCCGGGGACCCACAGCAAATGATGAAACAGTCCCGGAGACCTCCCAGTAAATACTGACCTGCTCAGGCGACCCGCAGTAAATGATGACACGCTCCCGGGACCCCTAATAAATAATGACACACTCCCGGGGACCCCCCAGTAAATACTGACGCACTCCCGGGGACCCCTTGTAAATACTGACAAACTCCCAGGGACCCCCCAGTAAATACTGACACACTCCCAGTGGCCCTCTGTAATTACTGACCAACTCTCGGCAACCCCCAATAAATAATGACACACTCCCGGGGACCCACAGTAATTAATGACACACTCCCAGGGACCCCCAGTAAATACTGACAAACTCCCGGGGACCAACAGAAAATAATGAAACATTCCCGCAGACCTCCTAGTAAATACTGGCACACTCCCGGCGACCCGCAGTAAATAATGACACGCTCCCGGGGACCCCCAGTAAATACGGAGACAATCCCGGGGACCCACAAAAATAATGAAACACTCCCGGAGACCTCCCAGTAAATAGTGACCCACTCAGGCGACCCGCAGTAAATAATGACACACTCCCGGGGACCCCCTAATAAATAATGACACATTCCCGGGGAACCCCAGTAAATACTGACGCACTCCCGGGGACCCCTTGCAAATACTGACAAACTCCCAGGGATCCCCCAGTAAATACTGACACACTCCCAAGGGCCCTCTGTAATTACTGACAAACTCCCGGGGACCAACAGAAAATAATGAAACATTCCCGGAGACCTCCTAGTAAATACTTACACACTCCCGGCGACCCGCAGTAAATAATGACACGCTCCCGGGGGCCCCCAGTAAATACGGACACAATCCCGGGGACCCACAAAAATAATGAAACACTCCCGGAGACCTCCCAGTAAATACTGACCCACTCCCGGCGACCCGCAGTAAATAATGACATGCTCCCGGGGACCCCCAGTAAATAGTAACACACTCCCGGGGACCTCCCAGTAAATACAGACACACTCCCGAGCACCCCCTGTAAATACTGACACACTCCCATGAACCCTCTGTAAATATTGATACACTCCCAGGGAGCCCCCAGTAAATACTGACATTCTCCCGGGTACCCCTTGTAAATACTGACACTCTCCCAGGGACCCCCCATGTAAATACTGACGCACTACAGGGGCCCTCTGTAATTACTGACCAACTCCCGGCGACCCCCAATATATACAATACAATACAATACAATACAAATCGCTTTATTGGCATGATAAGGTACATCTTATGTTGCCAAAGCATCAAAATACATTTATGGTTGAACACATAAATGCGGTTCCATTCATACAGTGTATAAACAGGTATATCCCTGAGTTTATAAATATATTTTCGCCTTGTTTATATATACTCTTGTCTTAGTTTACTGGTTGTCCCTCTGTTCATGGCAAGCTGTAACATAGTGTGCCGCCAGTGTTACACAGCTTCTCTCCTCCCCCAGTAGGAATGGGAGTTTTTGGTTGTCAGTCAGATTTCTGACACACTCCCGGGGACCCACAGCAAATAATGACACACTCCCAGGGACCCCCAGTAAATACTGACACACTCCCAGGGACCCACAGTAAATAATGAAACACTCCCGGAGACCTCCCAGTAAATACTGACCCACTCCCGGCGACCCACAGTAAATAATGACACTCTCCCGGGGACCCCTAGTAAATAGTGACACACTCCTGGGGACCCCCTGTGAATACTGACACACTCCTGGGGATCCCCTGTAAATACTGACACACACCCGGGGACCCCCTGTAAAGACTGACACACTCCTGGAAACCCTCAGTAAATAATGACGCACTCCCGGGGACCCCCTGTCAATACTGACACACTCCCGGGGACACCCTGTAAAGACTGACACACTCCCAGTGACCCCCCAGTAAATACTGATACACTCCCGGGGACCCCCTGTAAATACTGACACACTCCCAGTGACCCCCCAGTATATACTGACACACTCCCAGGGACCCCGTGTAAATACTGACACACTCCCGGGAACCCCCTGTAAATACTAATACACTCTCAGTGACCCCCCAGTTAATACTGACACACTCCCGGGGACACCCAGTAAATATGGACACACTCCCAGGGACCCCCTGTAAATACTAATACACTCCCAGGGACCCCCCAGTAAATACTGACACACTCTCAGGGACCCCTTGTAAATACTAATACACTCCCAGGGACCCCTCAGTAAATACAGACACACTCCCAGGGATCCCCCAGTAAATAATGACACAATCCCAGGGACCCCCAGTAAATACTGCCACTCTCCCGGGGACCCCTGTAAATGCTGACACACTCACAGGGACCCCTCCAGTAAATACTGACACACTCCCGCGGACCCTTGTAAATACTGACACACTCCCGGGGACCACCTGTAAATACTGACACTCTCCCAGTGAACCCCCCAGTAAATACTGACACACTCTCGGGGACCCTTGTAAATACTGACACACTCCTGGGACCCCCCAGTAAATACTGACACACTCCCAGGAACCCACCAGTAAACACTGACACACTCCCAGGGAGCCCCTGTAAATACTGACACACTCCTGGGGACCCCCAGTAAATATTGACACACTCCCAGGGATCCCCCAGTAAATGATGACACACTCACAGGGTCCCCCAGTAAATACTGACAAACTCCCGGGGACCCTTTTAAATACTGACACACTCCCAGGGACACCCCCAGTAAATACTGACACACTCCCGGGGAACCCTTGTAAAAACTGACACATACCCGGGACCCCCCAGTAAATACTGACACAATCCCAGGGACCCCCAGTAAATACTGACATACTCCCAGGGAGCCCCCAGTAAATACTGACACACTCCCAGGGACCTCTTGTAAATACTGACGCACTCCTGGGGGCCCCTTGTAAATATTGACACACTCCCAGGGGCCCCCCAGTAAATACTGACACACTCCCGGGTACACCTTGTAAATACTGACACACTCCCAGGGACCCCCCATGTAAATAATGACAAACTACAGGGGCCCTCTGTAATTACTGACCAACTCCCGGTGACCCCCAATAAATAATGACACACTCCCGGGGACCCACAGCAAATAATGACACACTCCCAGGGACCCCCAGTAAATACTGACACACTCCCAGGGACCCACAGTAAATAATGAAACACTCCCGGAGACCTCCCAGTAAATACTGACCCACTCCCGGCGACCCGCAGTAAATAATGACACGCTCCCGGGGACCCCCAGTAAATAGTGACACACTCCCGGGGACCTCCCAGTAAATACAGACACACTCCCGAGCAGCCCCTGTAAATACTGACACACTCCCATGAACCCTCTGTAAATATTGATACACTCCCAGGGAGCCCCCAGTAAATACTGACATTCTCCCGGGTACCCCTTGTAAATACTGACACTCTCCCAGGGACCCCCCATGTAAATACTGACGCACTACAGGGGCCCTCTGTAATTACTGACCAACTCCCAGTGACCCCCAATATATAATGACACACTCCCGGGGACCCACAGCAAATAATGACACACTCCCAGGGACCCCCAGTAAATACTGACACACTCCGAGGGACCCACAGTAAATAATGAAACACTCCCGGAGACCTCCCAGTAAATACTGACCCACTCCCGGCGACCCACAGTAAATAATGACACTCTCCCGGGGACCCACAGTAAATAGTGACACACTCCTGGGGACCCCCTGTGAATACTGACACACTCCTGGGGATCCCCTGTAAATACTGACACACACCCGGGGACCCCCTGTAAAGACTGACACACTCCTGGAAACCCTCAGTAAATAATGACACACTCCCGGGGGCCTCCCAGTAAATACAGGCACTCTCACGAGCACCCCCTGTAAATACTGACACACTCCCATGAACCCTCTGTAAATATTGATACACTCCCAGGGATGACCCAGTAAATACTCACACACTCACAGGGACACCCTGTAAACACTGACACACACCCAGGGACCCCCTGTAAATAGTGACACACCCACAGGGACCCCCTGTAAATACTGACACACTCCCAGGCAACCGCTGTAAATGCAGACACACACCCAGGGACCCCCTGTAAATATTGACACACTCCCAGGATCCCCCCAGTAAATACTGACAAACTCCCAGGGACCCCCTGTAAATACTGAAACACTCCCGGGGACCTCCTGTAAATACTGACACACTCCTGGGGATCCCCTGTAAATACTGACAAACTCCCGGGGACCCCCTGTAAAGACTGAAACACTCCTGGGACCCCTCAGTAAATAATGACGCACTCCCGGGGACCACCTGTCAATACTGACACACTCCCGGGGACACCCTGTAAACACTGACACACTCCCAGTGACCCCCCTGTAAATACTGATACACTCCCGGGGACCCCCTGTAAATACTGACATACTCCCGGGTACCCCCTGTAAATACTGACACACTCTCAGTGACCCCCCAGTAAATACTGACTCACTCCCGGGGACCCACAGTAAATTTGGCACACTCCCAGGGAGCCCCTGTAAATACTGACACACACCCAGGGACCCCCCAGTAAATACTGACACACGCTCAGGGACCCCTTGTAAATACAGACACACTCCCAGTGATCCCCCAGTAAATAATGACAGAATCCCAGGGACTCCCAGTAAATACTGCCACACTCCTGCGGACCCCCTGTAAATACTGACACACTCACAGGGATCCCTCCAGTAAATACTGACACACTCCCGGGGACCCTCTGTAAATACTGACACACTCCCGGGGACCCCCTCAGTAAATACTGACACACTCTCGGGGACCCTTGTAAATACTGCCACACTCCCGGGACCCACCAGTAAATACTGACACACTCCCAGGGACCCCCCAGTAAATACTGACAAACTCCCAGGGATCCCCTGTAAATACTAACACACTCCTGGGAACCCCAGTAAATACTGACACACTCCCAGGGATCCCCCAGTAAATGATGACACACTCACAGGGTCCCCCAGTAAATACTGACAAACTCCCGGGGACCCTTTTAAATACTGACACACTCCCAGGGACACCCCCAGTAAATACTGACACACTCCCGGGGAACCCTTGTAAAAACTGACACATACCCGGGACCCCCCAGTAAATACTGACACAATCCCAGGGACCCCCAGTAAATACTGACATACTCCCAGGGAGCCCCCAGTAAATACTGACACACTCCCAGGGACCTCTTGTAAATACTGACGCACTCCTGGGGGCCCCTTGTAAATATTGACACACTCCCAGGGGCCCCCCGGTAAATACTGACACACTCCCGGGTACACCTTGTAAATAATGACACACTCCCAGGGACCCCCCATGTAAATAATGACAAACTACAGGGGCCCTCTGTAATTACTGACCAACTCCCGGTGACCCCCAATAAATAATGACACACTCCCGGGGACCCACAGCAAATAATGACACACTCCCGGAGACCTCCCAGTAAATACTGACCGACTCCCGGCAACCCGCAGTAAATAATGACACTCTCCCGGGGACCCCCAGTAAATAGTGACACACTCCCGGGGACCTCCCAGTAAATACAGACACACTCCCGAGCAGCCCCTGTAAATACTGACACAATCCCATGAACCTCTGTAAATATTGATACACTCCCAGGGACCCCCCAGTAAATACTGACACACTCACAGGGAACACCTGTAAATACTGACACACACCCAGGGACCCCCTGTAAATAGTGACATACTCCCAGGGACCCCCTGTAAATACTAACACACCCACGGAGACCCCCTGTAAATACTGACACACTCCCAGGCACCCGCTATAAATGCAGACACACACCCAGGGACCCCCTGTAAATATTGACATACTCCCAGGAACCCCCCAGTAAATACTGACACACTCCCGGGGACCCGCTGTAAATACTGTCATACTCCCGGGGACCCCCTGTAGATACTGACACATTCCCAAAGACCCCCTGTAAATACTGACACACTCCCGGGGATCCCCTGTAAATACTGACACACTCCCGGGGACCCCCTGTAAAGACTGACATAAGAACATAAGAACGTAAGAAATAGGAGCAGGAGTAAGCCAATCGGCCCCTCGAGCCTGCTCCACCATTCAATAACATCATGGCTGATCTGATCCTAACCGCCAATCCACTATCACAGAACCATCTCCTGAATCTAACAGAATTAGACACCCGAAATAGGAGCACGATCAGGCTACACGGCCCCTGGGCCCGCTCCGCTACCCACAGGGCCATGACCGATCCGAACCTAGACTCATGTCCAAATTCCTGCCCGCTCCCCGTAACCCTTAATTCCCTTTACTTCTAGGAAACTGTCTATTTCTGTTTTAAATTTATGTAATGATGTAGCTTCTACAGCTTTTTGGGGCAGCATATTCCATGGACCTACCACCCTCTGAGTGAAGTAGTTCCTCCTCATCTCAGTTTTGAAAGAGCAGCCCCTTATTCTAAGACTATGCCCCCTAGTTCTAGTTTCACCCATCATCTGGAACATCCTCCCTGCATCCACCCGATCCAACCCCTTCATAATCTTATATGTTTCAATAAGATCGCCTCTCATTCTTCTGAACTCCAATGAGTAGAGTCCCAATCTACTCAACCTCTCCTCATATGTCCATCCCCTCATCCCCGGGATTAACCAAGTGAGCCTTCTTTGTACTGACTCGAGAGCAAGTATGTCCTTTCTTAAGTATGGACACCAAAACTGTATGCAGTATTCCAGGTGCGGTCTCACCAATACCTTGTACAACTGAAGCAATACCTCCCTATTTTTATATTCTATCCTCCTAGCAATGAAAGCCAACATTCCATTGGCCTTCTTAATCACTTGCTGCACCTGCATACTGACCTTTTGGGCTGGATTTTGCTACGGGGGCGGGTTGGAGGTGGGAAACCCACATTCGGGCTTGTTGTCCCGCCTCCATGGAGATGTGGCCAACCCACTGGATTTTTCTCTGACCTTGTTGAGCCCGCCCTGTGGGCTCAGCAGGCCAATTAAGGGCCACCCGGCAACAGGTGACATCAGAGATTGACATTTCATCTGTCAAAAGCTTTTGGCACATGAAATATCAGTGTTTAACAGCTGTTTGAAGCTGTCAAGCACTGAAAAACTGCTAATTCAGCCTCAGTCCTTTCTCAGGATAACTTTAAAATCATTTTGCTGGAGAAACAAAGAAGCTGATTTTTTTTTAAAAATCGGAGCTTCTGTGATTCTTGCAGCCGACTCCCGACACCGGAATGCAGGACTCCTGTAAAGGTAAGTAAAAGTAAGTTAAACTTATTTAAACACTTTAAACACTTGCAAAACACTTACCTTTGCACTCCTGCACCCCTCACTCACCTGAACACTGGGCATCTCGACCCCTCCAAGACCTCAGACCCACATCCTGCCTCGAAAACTTTTCATGGTTTGGAGCTGTCGGGAAGCCCACAAACCTGCAATAAAAATCGCGAATAGGCAAAAAACTACCTGTTAACTATCTGTTAACAGGCAGTTTAATTGCCTTTAATCCCTTCCCGCCTCTGGGAGTCGGGTTCCAGCACTTGTCGGGAACCCGACTCCTATGAAATTGACATGGAGGCGGGATGGGGTCGGGACCCCCAAATCTCCGATTTTTATCGCCCGCACGCCTCCAACCCGACTCCAGGTGCTTAGGAAAATCCAGCCCTTTGAGTTTCGTGCACCAGGACCCCCAGATCCCTTTGTACTTCAGTACTTTCGATGTTTCTTGCCATTAAGATAATAACTTGCTCTACGATTTTTCCTGCCAAAGTGCATAACCTCACACTTTCCAGTATTGTATTCCATCTGCCAAATCTCTGCCCACTTACTTAGACTGTCTATGTCCCCTTGCAGGTTTTTTATGTCCTCCTCACTCACTAATTTCCCTCCCATCTTAGTATCATCTGCAAACTTTGATATGTTACACTCAGTCCCCTCCTCCAAATCATTAATATAGATTGTAAAGAGTTGGGGACCCTGCACTGACCCCTGCGGAACACCACTGGTTACTGATTGCCAGTCTGAGAATGAACCATTTATCCCAACTCTCTGCCTTCTGTTAGATAGCCAATCCTCTATCCATGCCAGAATATTACCCCCAATCCGGTGATTTTTTATCTTAAGCAATAATCTTTTGTGTGGCACCTTGTCAAATGCCTTTTGGAAGTCTAAATACACTACGTCCACTGGTTCCCCTTTATCCACCCTATATGTTACTTCCTCAAAGAACTCCAGCAAATTTGTCAAACATGACTTCCCCTTCATAAAACCATGCTGACTTTGTCCTATTAAATTATGATTATCCAAATGTCCTGTTACTGTCTCCTTAAAAATGGACTCTAAAATTTTACCTACCACAGATCTTAGGCTAACCGGTCTATAGTTTCCAGCCTTCTGTCTACTGCCCTTTTTAAATAAGGGTGTTACATTAGCAGTTTTCCAGTCTGCCGGGACCTTTGCCGAGTCCAGGGAGTTTTGGAAAATTATTACCAATGCATCCACAATCCCTACCGCCACTTCCCTCAAAACCCTGGGATGTAAGCCATCAGGTCCAGGTGATTTATCCGCCTTGAGTCCCATTATTTTACCGAGTACCACTTCCTTATTGATTTTGATCATGTTTAGCTCCTCCCCCCCTTTAGCCCCCTGTTTGTCCAGTGTTGGGATATTCTTAGTGTCTTCTACTGTAAAGACTGATACAAAATATTCACTCAGTGTTTTTGCCATCTCCATATTTCCCACCATTAATTTCCCAGTCTCATCCTCTAAGGGACCAACATTTACTTTAGCCACCCTTTTTCTTTTTATATAACTATAAAAA
Source organism: Somniosus microcephalus (assembly GCF_052327205.1). Taxonomy (NCBI): domain Eukaryota; kingdom Metazoa; phylum Chordata; class Chondrichthyes; order Squaliformes; family Somniosidae; genus Somniosus; species Somniosus microcephalus. The sequence goes on along the minus strand of NW_028226062.1, from coordinate 9,194 downwards.
CTCTTACTATCTGTTTTTATATTTTTTGCGAATTAACTTTCATAATCTATCTTCCCTTTCTTAATCAAACTTTTTGTTATTTTTTGCTGTCTTTTAAAGTTTTCCCAACCCTCTATCCTCCCACTAGATTTGGCTACCTTATATGCCCTTGTTTTTAGTCGAATACTATCCTTAATTTCTTTACTTAGCCACGGATGGCTGTCTTTTCTTTTACACCCTTTTCTTCTCAGTGGAATATATATTTTTTGGAAGTTGTAAAATAACCCCTTAAATGTACACCACTGATCATGTATCGTCTTACCCTTTAATCTATTTTCCCAATCCACTCTACTCAATTCCGCTCTCATACCTTCATAGTCTCCTTTATTCAAGCTTAGCATGCTTGTTTGAGATCCAACCTTCTCACCATCTAATTGAATATGGAATTCAACCATGTTATGGTCACTCATTCCAAGGGGATCCTTTACTAGGACATTTTTAATTAATCCTGTCTCGTTACACAGGACCAGATCTAAGGTTGCTTGCCCCCTGGTCGGTTCAGTTACATACTGCTCAAGAAACCCATCCCTAATACACTCAATGAACTCATCCTCAAGGCAGCCCTGCCCAATTTGATTTGTCCAATTAATATGATAGTTAAAATCACCCATAATTATAGATGCTCCCTTATTACAAGCCTCAACTATTTCCTGATTGATACTCCGTCCAACAGAGTTGCCACTGTTCGGAGGCCTATAGACTGCGCCCACTAGTGTTTTTTTCCCCTTATTATTCCTTACCTCCACCCAAACTGTTTCATTATCCTGATCTTTTGACCCAATATCATTTCTCTGTATTACAGTGATTCCTTCCTTTATTAACATAGCCACCCCACCTCCCCTTCCTTCCTGCCTGTCCTTGCTGATCGTTAAATAACCTGGTATGTTTAATTCCCAGGAATTGTCACCCTGCAGCCATGTTTCTATAATGGCCACAAGATCATACCCATATGTAGTTATTTGGGCCATTAACTCATCTATTTTGTTACGAATGCTACGTGCATTCAGATAGAGAACTTTTAAATATGTTTTGTGACACTTAGTTCCTGCTTTTGCCCTTTTTATTAATTTACCTTTTACTCCATACCTTCTGCCCCCTCCTGACACGCTCTGGTTTTTAATTTCCCCACTGCTACCTAAGTCTATGACCTTCTCTGTTGTCATTTTTATTATTTGCTCTCTAGGAACCTCCCCCCCACTAGTTAGTTTAAAGCCCTCTCTACAGCCCTAGTTATATGATCCTCCTGGGACCCCTCAGTAAATACTGACACACACGCAGGGCCCCCTGTAAATACTAACACACCCACGGGGACACCCTGTAAATACTGACACACTCCCAGGCACCCGCTGTAAATGCAGGCACACACCCAGGGACCCCATGTAAATATTGACACACTCCCAGGAACCCCCCAGTAAATACTGACACACTCCCGGGGACCCCCTGAAAATACTGAAACACGCCCGGGGACCCCCTGTAAATACTGACACACTCCTGGGGATGCCCTGTAAATACTGACATACTCCCGGGGACACCCTGTAAAGACTGACACACTCCTGGGACCCCTCCGTAAATAGTGACACACTCCCAGGGACCCCCTGTAAATACAGACACACTCCCAGGGACCCCAGTTTATACTGACACACTCCCAGGGACCCCACAGTAAATACTGACACACTCCCGGGGACTCCCTGTAAATACTGACACACTCCCAGTGACCCCCCAGTAAACACTGACACACTCCCGGGGACCCCCAGTAAGAACATAAGAACATAAGAAATAGGAGCAGGAGTAGGCCAATTGGCCCCTTGAGCCTGCTCCGCCATTCAATAAGATCATGGCTGATCTGATCCTAACCGCCAATCCACTATGACAGGACTATCTCCTGAATCTAACAGCATTAGACACACGAAAACAGGAGCAGGATCAGGCTACACGGCCCCTGGGCCCGCTCCGCTACCCACAGGGCCATGACCTATCCGAACCTAGACTCATGTCCAAATTCCTGCCCGCTCCCCGTAACCCTTAATTCCCTTTTCTACTAGGAAACTGTCTATTTCTGTTTTAAATTTATGTAATGATGTAGCTTCGACAGCTTTTTGGGGCAGCATATTCCATGGACCTACCACCCTCTGAGTGAAGTAGTTCCTCCTCATCTCAGTTTTGAAAGAGCAGCCCCTTATTCTAAGACTATGCCCCCTAGTTCTAGTTTCACCCATCATCTGGAACATCCTCCCTGCATCCACCCGATCCAACCCCTTCATAATCTTATATGTTTCAATAAGATCGCCTCTCATTCTTCTGAACTCCAATGAGTAGAGTCCCAATCTACTCAACCTCTCCTCATATGTCCATCCCCTCATCCCCGGGATTAACCAAGTGAGCCTTCTTTGTACTGACTCGAGAGCAAGTATGTCCTTTCTTAAGTATGGACACCAAAACTGTATGCAGTATTCCAGGTGCGGTCTCACCAATACCTTGTACAACTGAAGCAATACCTCCCTATTTTTATATTCTATCCTCCTAGCAATGAAAGCCAACATTCCATTGGCCTTCTTAATCACTTGCTGCACCTGCATACTGACCTTTTGGGCTGGATTTTGCTACGGGGGCGGGTTGGAGGTGGGAAACCCACATTCGGGCTTGTTGTCCCGCCTCCATGGAGATGTGGCCAACCCACTGGATTTTTCTCTGACCTTGTTGAGCCCGCCCTGTGGGCTCAGCAGGCCAATTAAGGGCCACCCGGCAACAGGTGACATCAGAGATTGACATTTCATCTGTCAAAAGCTTTTGGCACATGAAATATCAGTGTTTAACAGCTGTTTGAAGCTGTCAAGCACTGAAAAACTGCTAATTCAGCCTCAGTCCTTTCTCAGGATAACTTTAAAATCATTTTGCTGGAGAAACAAAGAAGCTGATTTTTTTTTAAAAATCGGAGCTTCTGTGGTTCTTGCAGCCGACTCCCGACACCGGAATGCAGGACTCCTGTAAAGGTAAGTAAAAGTAAGTTAAATTTATTTAAACACTTTAAACACTTGCAAAACACTTACCTTTGCACTCCTGCACCCCTCACTCACCTGAACACTGGGCATCTCGACCCCTCCAAGACCTCAGACCCACATCCTGCCTCGAAAACTTTTCATGGTTTGGAGCTGTCGGGAAGCCCACAAACCTGCAATAAAAATCGCGAATAGGCAAAAAACTACCTGTTAACTATCTGTTAACAGGCAGTTTAATTGCCTTTAATCCCTTCCCGCCTCTGGGAGTCGGGTTCCAGCACTTGTCGGGAACCCGACTCCTATGAAATTGACATGGAGGCGGGATGGGGTCGGGACCCCCAAATCTCCGATTTTTATCGCCCGCACGCCTCCAACCCGACTCCAGGTGCTTAGGAAAATCCAGCCCTTTGAGTTTCGTGCACCAGGACCCCCAGATCCCTTTGTACTTCAGTACTTTCGATGTTTCTTGCCATTAAGATAATAACTTGCTCTACGATTTTTCCTGCCAAAGTGCATAACCTCACACTTTCCAGTATTGTATTCCATCTGCCAAATCTCTGCCCACTTACTTAGACTGTCTATGTCCCCTTGCAGGTTTTTTATGTCCTCCTCACTCACTAATTTCCCTCCCATCTTAGTATCATCTGCAAACTTTGATATGTTACACTCAGTCCCCTCCTCCAAATCATTAATATAGATTGTAAAGAGTTGGGGACCCTGCACTGACCCCTGCGGAACACCACTGGTTACTGATTGCCAGTCTGAGAATGAACCATTTATCCCAACTCTCTGCCTTCTGTTAGATAGCCAATCCTCTATCCATGCCAGAATATTACCCCCAATCCGGTGATTTTTTATCTTAAGCAATAATCTTTTGTGTGGCACCTTGTCAAATGCCTTTTGGAAGTCTAAATACACTACGTCCACTGGTTCCCCTTTATCCACCCTATATGTTACTTCCTCAAAGAACTCCAGCAAATTTGTCAAACATGACTTCCCCTTCATAAAACCATGCTGACTTTGTCCTATTAAATTATGATTATCCAAATGTCCTGTTACTGTCTCCTTAAAAATGGACTCTAAAATTTTACCTACCACAGATCTTAGGCTAACCGGTCTATAGTTTCCAGCCTTCTGTCTACTGCCCTTTTTAAATAAGGGTGTTACATTAGCAGTTTTCCAGTCTGCCGGGACCTTTGCCGAGTCCAGGGAGTTTTGGAAAATTATTACCAATGCATCCACAATCCCTACCGCCACTTCCCTCAAAACCCTGGGATGTAAGCCATCAGGTCCAGGTGATTTATCCGCCTTGAGTCCCATTATTTTACCGAGTACCACTTCCTTATTGATTTTGATCATGTTTAGCTCCTCCCCCCCTTTAGCCCCCTGTTTGTCCAGTGTTGGGATATTCTTAGTGTCTTCTACTGTAAAGACTGATACAAAATATTCACTCAGTGTTTTTGCCATCTCCATATTTCCCACCATTAATTTCCCAGTCTCATCCTCTAAGGGACCAACATTTACTTTAGCCACCCTTTTTCTTTTTATATAACTATAAAAACTCTTACTATCTGTTTTTATATTTTTTGCGAATTAACTTTCATAATCTATCTTCCCTTTCTTAATCAAACTTTTTGTTATTTTTTGCTGTCTTTTAAAGTTTTCCCAACCCTCTATCCTCCCACTAGATTTGGCTACCTTATATGCCCTTGTTTTTAGTCGAATACTATCCTTAATTTCTTTACTTAGCCACGGATGGCTGTCTTTTCTTTTACACCCTTTTCTTCTCAGTGGAATATATATTTTTTGGAAGTTGTAAAATAACCCCTTAAATGTACACCACTGATCATGTATCGTCTTACCCTTTAATCTATTTTCCCAATCCACTCTACTCAATTCCGCTCTCATACCTTCATAGTCTCCTTTATTCAAGCTTAGCATGCTTGTTTGAGATCCAACCTTCTCACCATCTAATTGAATATGGAATTCAACCATGTTATGGTCACTCATTCCAAGGGGATCCTTTACTAGGACATTTTTAATTAATCCTGTCTCGTTACACAGGACCAGATCTAAGGTTGCTTGCCCCCTGGTCGGTTCAGTTACATACTGCTCAAGAAACCCATCCCTAATACACTCAATGAACTCATCCTCAAGGCAGCCCTGCCCAATTTGATTTGTCCAATTAATATGATAGTTAAAATCACCCATAATTATAGATGCTCCCTTATTACAAGCCTCAACTATTTCCTGATTGATACTCCGTCCAACAGAGTTGCCACTGTTCGGAGGCCTATAGACTGCGCCCACTAGTGTTTTTTTCCCCCTTATTATTCCTTACCTCCACCCAAACTGTTTCATTATCCTGATCTTTTGACCCAATATCATTTCTCTGTATTACAGTGATTCCTTCCTTTATTAACATAGCCACCCCACCTCCCCTTCCTTCCTGCCTGTCCTTGCTGATCGTTAAATAACCTGGTATGTTTAATTCCCAGGAATTGTCACCCTGCAGCCATGTTTCTATAATGGCCACAAGATCATACCCATATGTAGTTATTTGGGCCATTAACTCATCTATTTTGTTACGAATGCTACGTGCATTCAGATAGAGAACTTTTAAATATGTTTTGTGACACTTAGTTCCTGCTTTTGCCCTTTTTATTAATTTACCTTTTACTCCATACCTTCTGCCCCCCTCCTGACACGCTCTGGTTTTTAATTTCCCCACTGCTACCTAAGTCTATGACCTTCTCTGTTGTCATTTTTATTATTTGCTCTCTAGGAACCTCCCCCCCACTAGTTAGTTTAAAGCCCTCTCTACAGCCCTAGTTATATGATCCTCCTGGGACCCCCTCAGTAAATACTGACACACACGCAGGGCCCCCTGTAAATACTAACACACCCACGGGGACACCCTGTAAATACTGACACACTCCCAGGCACCCGCTGTAAATGCAGGCACACACCCAGGGACCCCATGTAAATATTGACACACTCCCAGGAACCCCCCAGTAAATACTGACACACTCCCGGGGACCCCCCTGAAAATACTGAAACACGCCCGGGGACCCCCTGTAAATACTGACACACTCCTGGGGATGCCCTGTAAATACTGACATACTCCCGGGGACACCCTGTAAAGACTGACACACTCCTGGGACCCCTCCGTAAATAGTGACACACTCCCAGGGACCCCCTGTAAATACAGACACACTCCCAGGGACCCCAGTTTATACTGACACACTCCCAGGGACCCCACAGTAAATACTGACACACTCCCGGGGACTCCCTGTAAATACTGACACACTCCCAGTGACCCCCCAGTAAACACTGACACACTCCCGGGGACCCCCAGTAAGAACATAAGAACATAAGAAATAGGAGCAGGAGTAGGCCAATTGGCCCCTTGAGCCTGCTCCGCCATTCAATAAGATCATGGCTGATCTGATCCTAACCGCCAATCCACTATGACAGGACTATCTCCTGAATCTAACAGCATTAGACACACGAAAACAGGAGCAGGATCAGGCTACACGGCCCCTGGGCCCGCTCCGCTACCCACAGGGCCATGACCTATCCGAACCTAGACTCATGTCCAAATTCCTGCCCGCTCCCCGTAACCCTTAATTCCCTTTTCTACTAGGAAACTGTCTATTTCTGTTTTTAAATTTATGTAATGATGTAGCTTCGACAGCTTTTTGGGGCAGGCATATTCCATGGACCTACCACCCTCTGAGTGAAGTAGTTCCTCCTCATCTCAGTTTTGAAAGAGCAGCCCCTTATTCTAAGACTATGCCCCCTAGTTCTAGTTTCACCCATCATCTGGAACATCCTCCCTGCATCCACCCGATCCAACCCCTTCATAATCTTATATGTTTCAATAAGATCGCCTCTCATTCTTCTGAACTCCAATGAGTAGAGTCCCAATCTACTCAACCTCTCCTCATATGTCCATCCCCTCATCCCCGGGATTAACCAAGTGAGCCTTCTTTGTACTGACTCGAGAGCAAGTATGTCCTTTCTTAAGTATGGACACCAAAACTGTATGCAGTATTCCAGGTGCGGTCTCACCAATACCTTGTACAACTGAAGCAATACCTCCCTATTTTTATATTCTATCCTCCTAGCAATGAAAGCCAACATTCCATTGGCCTTCTTAATCACTTGCTGCACCTGCATACTGACCTTTTGGGCTGGATTTTGCTACGGGGGGCGGGTTGGAGGTGGGGAAACCCACATTCGGGCTTGTTGTCCCGCCTCCATGGAGATGTGGCCAACCCACTGGATTTTTTCTCTGACCTTGTTGAGCCCGCCCTGTGGGGCTCAGCAGGCCAATTAAGGGGCCACCCGGCAACAGGTGACATCAGAGATTGACATTTCATCTGTCAAAAGCTTTTGGCACATGAAATATCAGTGTTTAACAGCTGTTTGAAGCTGTCAAGCACTGAAAAACTGCTAATTCAGCCTCAGTCCTTTCTCAGGATAACTTTAAAATCATTTTGCTGGAGAAACAAAGAAGCTGATTTTTTTTTTAAAAATCGGAGCTTCTGTGGTTCTTGCAGCCGACTCCCGACACCGGAATGCAGGACTCCTGTAAAGGTAAGTAAAAGTAAGTTAAACTTATTTTAAACACTTTAAACACTTGCAAAACACTTACCTTTGCACTCCTGCACCCCTCACTCACCTGAACACTGGGCATCTCGACCCCTCCAAGACCTCAGACCCACATCCTGCCTCGAAAACTTTTCATGGTTTGGAGCTGTCGGGAAGCCCACAAACCTGCAATAAAAATCGCGAATAGGCAAAAAACTACCTGTTAACTATCTGTTAACAGGCAGTTTAATTGCCTTTAATCCCTTCCCGCCTCTGGGAGTCGGGTTCCAGCACTTGTCGGGAACCCGACTCCTATGAAATTGACATGGAGGCGGGATGGGGTCGGGACCCCCAAATCTCCGATTTTTATCGCGCTCCGCACGCCTCCAACCCGACTCCAGGTGCTTAGGAAAATCCAGCCCTTTGAGTTTCGTGGCACCAGGACCCCCCAGATCCCTTTGTACTTCAGTACTTTCGATGTTTCTTGCCATTAAGATAATAACTTGCTCTACGATTTTTCCTGCCAAAGTGCATAACCTCACACTTTCCAGTATTGTATTCCATCTGCCCAAATCTCTGCCCACTTACTTAGACTGTCTATGTCCCCTTGCAGGTTTTTTATGTCCTCCTCACTCACTAATTTCCCTCCCATCTTAGTATCATCTGCAAACTCTTGATATGTTACACTCAGTCCCCCTCCTCCAAATCATTAATATAGATTGTAAAGAGTTGGGGACCCTGCACTGACCCCTGCGGAACACCACTGGTTACTGATTGCCAGTCTGAGAATGAACCATTTATCCCAACTCTCTGCCTTCTGTTAGATAGCCAATCCTCTATCCATGCCAGAATATTACCCCCCAATCCGGTGATTTTTTATCTTAAGCAATAATCTTTTGTGTGGCACCTTGTCAAATGCCTTTTGGAAGTCTAAATACACTACGTCCACTGGTTCCCCTTTATCCACCCTATATGTTACTTCCTCAAAGAACTCCAGCAAATTTGTCAAACATGACTTCCCCTTCATAAAACCATGCTGACTTTGTCCTATTAAATTATGATTATCCAAATGTCCTGTTACTGTCTCCTTAAAAATGGACTCTAAAATTTTACCTACCACAGATCTTAGGCTAACCGGTCTATAGTTTCCAGCCTTCTGTCTACTGCCCTTTTTAAATAAGGGTGTTACATTAGCAGTTTTCCAGTCTGCCGGGACCTTTGCCGAGTCCAGGAGTTTTGGAAAATTATTACCAATGCATCCACAATCCCTACCGCCACTTCCCTCAAAACCCTGGGATGTAAGCCATCAGGGTCCAGGTGATTTATCCGCCTTGAGTCCCATTATTTTACCGAGTACCACTTCCTTATTGATTTTGATCATGTTTAGCTCCTCCCCCCCTTTAGCCCCCTGTTTGTCCAGTGTTGGGATATTCTTAGTGTCTTCTACTGTAAAGACTGATACAAAATATTCACTCAGTGTTTTTGCCATCTCCATATTTCCCCACCATTAATTTCCCAGTCTCATCCTCTAAGGGACCAACATTTTACTTTAGCCACCCTTTT
>NW_028226061.1:0-82387 GCF_052327205.1 Somniosus microcephalus | reverse complement strand
TGTTTAAGGCGGATGGGGGGAGTGTTTATGGCGGATGGGGAGAGTGTTTAAGGCGGATGGGGAGAGTGTTTAAGGCGGATGGGGAGAGTGTTTAAGGCGGATGGGGAGAGTGTTTAAGGCGGATGGGGAGAGTGTTCAAGGCGGATGGGGAGAGTGTTTAAGGCGGATGGGGAGAGTGTTTAAGGCGGATGGGGAGAGTGTTTAAGGCGGATGGGGGGGGTGTTTAAGGTGGATGGGGAGAGTGTTTAATGCGGATGGGGAGAGTGTTTAAGGCGGATGGGGGGGTGTTTAAGGTCGACAGTGAGAGTGTTTAAGGTGGATGGGGAGATAGTTTAAGGTGGATGGGGAGAGTGTTTAAGGTGGATGGGGAGAGTGTTTAAGGAGGATGGGGAGAGTGTTTAAGGCGGATGGGGAGAGTGTTTAAGGCGGATGGGGAGAGTGTTTAAGGCGGATGGGGAGAGTGTTTAAGGCGGATGGAGAGATTGTTTAAGGTGGATGGGGAGAGTGTTTAAGGTGGATGGGGAGAGTGTTTAAGATGGATGGGGAGAGTGTTTAAGGCGGATGGAGAGATTGTTTAAGTCGGATGGGGAGAGTGCTTAAGGCGGATGGGGAGAGTGTTTAAGGCGGATGGGGAGAGTGTTTAAGGTGGATGGGGAGAGTGTTTAAGGTGGATGGGGAGAGTGTTTAAGGCGGATGGGGAGAGTGTTTAACGCGGATGGGGAGAGTGTTTAAGGCGGATGGGGAGTGTGTTTAAGGTGGATGGGGAGAGTGTTTAAGGTGGATGGGGAGAGTGTTTAAGGCGGATGGGGAGAGTGTTTAAGGTGGATGGGGAGAGTGTTTAAGGTGGATGGGGAGAGTGTTTAAGGTGGATGGGGAGAGTGTTTAAGGTGGATGGGGAGAGTGTTTAAGGTGGATGGGGAGAGTGTTTAAGGTGGATGGGGAGAGTGTTTAAGGTGGATGGGGAGAGTGTTTAAGGTGGATGGGGAGAGTGTTTAAGGTGGATGGGGAGAGTGTTTAAGGTGGATGGGGAGATTGTTTAAGGCGGATGGGGAGAGTGTTTAAGGCAGATAGGGAGAGTGTTTAAGGCGGATGTGGAGAGTGTTTAAGGCGGATGGGGAGAGTGTTTAAGGCGGATGGGGAGAGTGTTTAAGGCGGATGGGGAGAGTGTTTAAGGCGGATGGGGAGAGTGTTTAAGGTGGATGGGGAGAGTGTTTAAGGTGGATGCGGAGAGTGTTTAAGGTGGATGGGGAGAGTGTTTAAGGTGGATGGGGAGAGTGTTTAAGGGGGATGGGGAGAGTGTTTAAGGCGGATGGGGAGAGTGTTTAAGGTGGATGGGGAGAGTGTTTAAGGTGGATGGGGAGAGTGTTTAAGGTGGATGGGGAGAGTGTTTAAGGTGGATGGGGAGAGTGTTTAAGGTGGATGGGGAGAGTGTTTAAGGTGGATGGGGAGGGTGTTTAAGGCGGATGGGGACAGTGTTTAAGGCGGATGGGGAGAGTGTTTAAGGCGGATGTGGAGAGTGTTTAAGGCGGATGGGGAGAGTGTTTAAGGCGGATGGGGAGAGTGTTTAAGGCAGATGGGGAGAGTGTTTAAGGCGGATGGGGAGAGTGTTTAAGGTGGATGGGGAGAGTGTTTAAGGTGGATGCGGAGAGTGTTTAAGGTGGATGGGGAGAGTGTTTAAGGTGGATGGGGAGAGTGTTTAAGGGGGATGGGGAGAGTGTTTAAGGCGGATGGGGAGAGTGTTTAAGGTGGATGGGGAGAGTGTTTAAGGTGGATGGGGAGAGTGTTTAAGGTGGATGGGGAGAGTGTTTAAGGTGGATGGGGAGAGTGTTTAAGGTGGATGGGGAAAGTGTTTAAGGTGGATGGGGAGAGTGTTTAAGGTGGATGGGGAGGGTGTTTAAGGCGGATGGGGACTGTGTTTAAGGCGGATGGGGAGAGTGTTTAAGGCGGATAGGGACAGTGTTTAAGGTGGATGGGGAGAGTGTTTAAGGCGGATGGGGACAGTGTTTAAGGTGGATGGGGAGAGTGTTTAAGGTGGATGGGGAGAGTGTTTAAGGTGGATGGGGAGAATGTTTAAGGTGGATGGGGAGAGTGTTTAAGGCGGATGGGGAGAGTGTTTACGGTGGATGGGGAGAGTGTTTAAGGCGGATGGGGAGAGTGTTTAAGGCGGATGGGGAGAGTGTTTAAGGTGGATGGGGAGAGTGTTTCAGGTGGTGGATGGGGAGAGTGTTTAAGGTGGATGGGGAGACTGTTTAAGGCGGATGGGGAGAGTGTTTAAGGTGGATGGGGAGAGTGTTTAAGGCGGATGGGGAGAGTGTTTAAGGCGGATGGGGAGAATGTTTAAGGCGGATGGGGAGAGTGTTTAAGGCGGATGGGGAGAGTGTTTAAAGTGGATGGGGAGAATGTTTAAGGCGGATGGGGAGTGTGTTTAAGGTGGATGGGGAGAGTGTTTAAGGTGGATGGGGAGAGTGTTTAAGGGGGATGGGGAGAGTGTTTAAGGGGGATGGGGAGAGTGTTTGAGGCGGATGGGGAGAGTGTTTAAGGTGGATGGGGAGAGTGTTTAAGGCGGATGGAGAGATTGTTTAAGGTGGATGGGGAGAGTGTTTAAGGTGGATGGGGAGAGTGTTTAAGGCGGATGGGGAGAGTGTTTAAGGTGGATGGGGAGAGTGTTTAAGGTGAATGGGGAGAATGTTTAAGGCGGATGGGGAGAGTGTTTAAGGCGGATGGGGAGAGTGTTTAAGGTGGATGGGGAGTGTGTTTAAGGTGGATGGGGAGAGTGTTTAAGGGGGATGGGGAGAGTGTTTAAGGCGGATGGGGAGAGTGTTTAAGGTGGATGGGGAGAGTGTTTAAGGCGGATGGGGAGAGTGTTTAAGGCGGCTGGGGAGAGTGTTTAAGGTGGATGGGGAGAGTGTTTAAGGTGGATGGGGAGAGTATTTAAGGCGGATGGGGAGAGTGTTTAAGGTGGTGGATGGGGAGAGTGTTTAAGGTGGATGGGGAGAGTGTTTAAGGTGGATGGGGAGAGTGTTTAAGGCGGATGGGGAGAGTGTTTAAGGAGGATGGGGAGAGTGTTTAAGGCGGATGGTGAGAGTGTTTAAGGCGGATGGGGAGAATGTTTAAGGCGGATGGGGAGAGTGTTTAAGGCGGATGGGGAGAGTGTTTAAGGTGGATGGGGAGAATGTTTAAGGCGGATGGGGAGTGTGTTTAAGGTGGATGGGGAGAGTGTTTAAGTTGGATGGGGAGAGTGTTTAAGGGGGATGGGAAGAGTATTTAAGGTGGATGGGGAGTATGTTTAAGGGGGATGGGGAGAGTGTTTGAGGCGGATGGGGAGAGTGTTTAAGGTGGATGGGGAGAGTGTTTAAGGCGGATGGAGAGATTGTTTAAGGTGGATGGGGAGAGTGTTTAAGGGGGATGGGGAGAGTGTTTAAGGCGGATGGGGAGAGTGTTTAAGGCGGATGGGGAGAGTGTTTAAGGTGGATGGGGAGAGTGTTTAAGGTGGATGGGGAGAGTGTTTAAGGTGGATGGGGAGAGTGTTTAAGGCGGATGGGGAGAGTGTTTAAGGTGGATGGGGAGTGTGTTTAAGGTGGATGGGGAGAGTGTTTAAGGTGGATGGGGAGAGTGTTTAAGGCGGATGGGGAGAGTGTTTAAGGCGGATGGGGAGAGTGTTTAAGGCGGATGGAGAGATTGTTTAAGGTGGATGGGGAGAGTGTTTAAGGTGGATGGGGAGAGTGTTTAAGGTGGATGGGGAGAGTGTTTAAGGCGGATGGGGAGAGTGTTTAAGGCGGATGGGGAGAGTGTTTAAGGTGGATGGGGAGTGTGTTTAAGGCGGATGGGGAGAGTGTTTAAGGCGGATGGGGAGAGTGTTTAAGGCGGATGGGGAGAGTGTTTAAGGCGGATGGGGAGAGTGATTAAGGCGGATGGGGAGAGTGTTTAAGGCGGATGGGGAGAGTGTTCAAGGCGGATGGGGAGAGTGTTTAAGGCGGATGGGGAGAGTGTTTAAGGCGGATGGGGAGAGTGTTTAAGGCGGATGGGGAGAGTGTTTAAGGCGGATGGGGAGAGTGTTTAAGGGGGATGGGGAGAGTGTTTAAGGTGGATGGGGAGAGTGTTTAAGGTGGATGGGGAGAGTGTTTAAGGCGGATGGGGAGAGTGTTTAAGGCGGATGGGGAGAGTGTTTGAGGTGGATGGGGAGAGTGTTTAAGGTGGATGGGGAGAGTGTTTAAGGTGGATGGGGAGATTGTTTAAGGCGGATGGGGAGAGTGTTTCAGGCGGATAGGGAGAGTGTTTAAGGTGGATGGGGAGAATGTTTAAGGTGGATGGGGAGAGTGTTTAAGGCGGATGGGGAGAGTGTTTAAGGTGGATGGGGAGAGTGTTTAAGGCGGATGGGGAGAGTGTTTAAGGCGGATGGGGAGAGTGTTTAAGGTGGATGGGGAGAGTGTTTAAGGTGGTGGATGGGGAGAGTGTTTAAGGTGGATGGGGAGACTGTTTAAGGCGGATGGGGAGAGTGTTTAAGGTGGATGGGGAGAGTGTTTAAGGCGGATGGGGAGAGTGTTTAAGGCGGATGGGGAGAATGTTTAAGGCGGATGGGGAGAGTGTTTAAGGCGGATGGGGAGAGTGTTTAAGGTGGATGGGGAGAGTGTTTAAGGCGGATGGGGAGAGTGTTTAAGGCGGATGGGGAGAGTGTTTAAGGTGGATGGGGTGAGTGTTTAAGGTGGTGGATGGGGAGAGTGTTTAAGGTGGATGGGGAGACTGTTTAAGGCGGATGGGGAGAGTGTTTAAGGTGGATGAGGAGAGTGTTTAAGGCGGATGGGGAGAGTGTTTAAGGCGGATGGGGAGAATGTTTAAGGCGGATGGGGAGAGTGTTTAAGGCGGATGGGGAGAGTGTTTAAGGTGGATGGGGAGAATGTTTAAGGCGGATGGGGAGTGTGTTTAAGGTGGATGGGGAGAGTGTTTAAGGTGGATGGGGAGAGTGTTTAAGGGGGATGGGGAGAGTGTTTAAGGGGGATGGGGAGAGTGTTTGAGGCGGATGGGGAGAGTGTTTAAGGTGGATGGGGAGAGTGTTTAAGGCGGATGGAGAGATTGTTTAAGGTGGATGGGGAGAGTGTTTAAGGTGGATGGGGAGAGTGTTTAAGGCGGATGGGGAGAGTGTTTAAGGTGGATGGGGAGAGTGTTTAAGGTGGATGGGGAGAATGTTTAGGGTGGATGGGGAGAGTGTTTAAGGCGGATGGGGAGAGTGTTTAAGGTGGATGGGGAGTGTGTTTAAGGTGGATGGGGAGAGTGTTTAAGGGGGATGGGGAGAGTTTTTAAGGCGGATGGGGAGAGTGTTTAAGGTGGATGGGGAGAGTGTTTAAGGCGGATGGGGAGAGTGTTTAAGGCGGCTGGGGAGAGTGTTTAAGGTGGATGGGGAGAGTGTTTAAGGTGGATGGGGAGAGTATTTAAGGCGGATGGGGAGAGTGTTTAAGGTGGTGGATGGGGAGAGTGTTTAAGGTGGATGGGGAGAGTGTTTAAGGTGGATGGGGAGAGTGTTTAAGGAGGATGGGGAGAGTGTTTAAGGCGGATGGTGAGAGTGTTTAAGGCGGATGGGGAGAATGTTTAAGGCGGATGGGGAGAGTGTTTAAGGCGGATGGGGAGAGTGTTTAAGGTGGATGGGGAGAATGTTTAAGGCGGATGGGGAGTGTGTTTAAGGTGGATGGGGAGAGTGTTTAAGGTGGATGGGGAGAGTGTTTAAGGGGGATGGGAAGAGTATTTAAGGTGGATGGGGAGTGTGTTTAAGGGGGATGGGGAGAGTGTTTGAGGCGGATGGGGAGAGTGTTTAAGGTGGATGGGGAGAGTGTTTAAGGCGGATGGAGAGATTGTTTAAGGCGGATGGGGAGAGTGTTTAAGGCGGATGGGGAGAGTGTTTAAGGCGGATGGGGAGAGTGTTTAAGGCGGATGGGGAGAGAGTTTAAGGCAGATGGGGAGAGTGTTTAAGGTGGATGGGGAGAGTGTTTAAGGTGGATGTGGAGAGTGTTTAAGGTGGATGGGGAGAGTGTTTAAGGCGGATGGGGAGAGTGTTTAAGGTGGATGGGGAGTGTGTTTAAGGTGGATGGGGAGAGTGTTTAAGGTGGATGGGGAGAGTGTTTAAGGCGGATGGGGAGAGTGTTTAAGGCGGATGGGGAGAGTGTTTAAGGCGGATGGAGAGATTCTTTAAGGTGGATGGGGAGAGTGTTTAAGGTGGATGGGGAGAGTGTTTAAGGTGGATGGGGACAGTGTTTAAGGTGGATGGGGAGAGTGTTTAAGGCGGATGGGGAGAGTGTTTAAGGTGGATGGGGAGTGTGTTTAAGGTGGATGGGGAGAGTGTTTAAGGCGGATGGGGAGAGTGTTTAAGGCGGATGGGGAGAGTGTTTAAGGCGGATGGGGAGAGTGATTAAGGCGGATGGGGAGAGTGTTTAAGGCGGATGGGGAGAGTGTTCAAGGCGGATGGGGAGAGTGTTTAAGGCGGATGGGGAGAGTGTTTAAGACGGATGGGGAGAGTGTTTAAGGTGGATGGGGAGATTGTTTAAGGCGGATGGGGAGAGTGTTTCAGGCGGATAGGGAGAGTGTTTAAGGTGGATGGGGAGAGTGTTTAAGGCGGATGGGGAGAGTGTTTAAGGCGGATGGAGAGATTGTTTAAGGTGGATGGGGAGAGTGTTTAAGGTGGATGGGGAGAGTGTTTAAGGTGGATGGGGAGAGTGTTTAAGGTGGATCGGGAGAATGTTTGAGGTGGATGGGGAGAGTGTTTAAGGTGGGTGGGGAGAGTGTTTAAGGTGGATGGGGAGAGTGTTTAAGGCGGATGGGGAGATTGTTTAAGTCGGATGGGGAGAGTGTTTAAGGCGGATGGGGAGAGTGTTTAAGGTGGATCGGGAGAATGTTTGAGGTGGATGGGGAGCGTGTTTAAGGCGGATGGGGAGAGTGTTTAAGGTAGATGGGGAGAGTGTTAAAGGTGGATGGGGAGAGTGTTTAAGGCAGATGGGGAGAGTGTTTAAGGCGGATGGGGAGAGTGTTTAAGGTGGATGCCGAGAGTGTTTAAGGCGGATGGGGATAGTGTTTAAGGCGGATGGGGAGAGTGTTTAAGGTGGATGGGGAGAGTGTTTAAGGCGGATGGGGAGAGTGTTTAAGGTGGATGGGGAGAGTGTTTAAGGTGGATGTGGAGAGTGTTTAAGGCGGATGGGGAGAGTGTTTAAGGTGGATGGGGAGAATGTTTAAGGTGGATGGGGAGAGTGTTTAAGGTGGATGGGGAGAGTGTTTAAGGTGGTGGATGGGGAGAGGGTTTAAGGTGGTGGATGGGGAGAGTGTTTAAGGCGGATGGGGAGAATGTTTAAGGTGGATGGGAAGATTGTTTAAGGCGGATGGAGAGATTGTTTAAGGCGGATGGGGAGAGTGTTTAAGGCGGAAGGGGAGAGTGTTTAAGACGGATGGGGAGAGTGTTTAAGGCGGATGGGGAGAGTGTTTAAGGCGGATGGGGAGAGTGTTTAAGGCGGATGGGGAGAGTGTTTAAGGCGGATGGGGAGAGAGTTTAAGGCAGATGGGGAGAGTGTTTAAGGTGGATGGGGAGAGTGTTTAAGGTGGATGGGGAGAGTGTTTAAGGTGGATGGGGAGAGTGTTTAAGGCGGATGGGGAGAGTGTTTAAGGTGGATGGGGAGTGTGTTTAAGGTGGATGGGGAGAGTGTTTAAGGTGGATGGGGAGAGTGTTTAAGGCGGATGGGGAGAGTGTTTAAGGCGGATGGGGAGAGTGTTTAAGGCGGATGGAGAGATTCTTTAAGGTGGATGGGGAGAGTGTTTAAGGTGGATGGGGACAGTGTTTAAGGTGGATGGGGAGAGTGTTTAAGGCGGATGGGGAGAGTGTTTAAGGTGGATGGGGAGTGTGTTTAAGGTGGATGGGGAGAGTGTTTAAGGCGGATGGGGAGAGTGTTTAAGGCGGATGGGGAGAGTGTTTAAGGCGGATGGGGAGAGTGATTAAGGCGGATGGGGAGAGTGTTTAAGGCGGATGGGGAGAGTGTTCAAGGCGGATGGGGAGAGTGTTTAAGGCGGATGGGGAGAGTGTTTAAGGCGGATGGGGAGAGTGTTTAAGGTGGATGGGGAGATTGTTTAAGGCGGATGGGGAGAGTGTTTCAGGCGGATAGGGAGAGTGTTTAAGGTGGATGGGGAGAGTGTTTAAGGCGGATGGGGAGAGTGTTTAAGGCGGATGGAGAGATTGTTTAAGGTGGATGGGGAGAGTGTTTAAGGTGGATGGGGAGAGTGTTTAAGGTGGATGGGGAGAGTGTTTAAGGTGTATCGGGAGAATGTTTGAGGTGGATGGGGAGAGTGTTTAAGGTGGGTGGGGAGAGTGTTTAAGGTGGATGGGGAGAGTGTTTAAGGCGGATGGGGAGATTGTTTAAGTCGGATGGGGAGAGTGTTTAAGGCGGATGGGGAGAGTGTTTAAGGTGGATCGGGAGAATGTTTGAGGTGGATGGGGAGCGTGTTTAAGGCGGATGGGGAGAGTGTTTAAGGTAGATGGGGAGAGTGTTAAAGGTGGATGGGGAGAGTGTTTAAGGCAGATGGGGAGAGTGTTTAAGGCGGATGGGGAGAGTGTTTAAGGTGGATGGGGAGAGTGTTTAAGGCGGATGGGGATAGTGTTTAAGGCGGATGGGGAGAGTGTTTAAGGTGGATGGGGAGAGTGTTTAAGGCGGATGGGGAGAGTGTTTAAGGGGGATGGGGAGAGTGTTTGAGGCGGATGGGGAGAGTGTTTAAGGTGGATGGGGAGAGTGTTTAAGGCGGATGGAGAGATTGTTTAAGGCGGATGGGGAGAGTGTTTAAGGCGGATGGGGAGAGTGTTTAAGGCGGATGGGGAGAGTGTTTAAGGCGGATGGGGAGAGAGTTTAAGGCAGATGGGGAGAGTGTTTAAGGTGGATGGGGAGAGTGTTTAAGGTGGATGTGGAGAGTGTTTAAGGTGGATGGGGAGAGTGTTTAAGGCGGATGGGGAGAGTGTTTAAGGTGGATGGGGAGTGTGTTTAAGGTGGATGGGGAGAGTGTTTAAGGTGGATGGGGAGAGTGTTTAAGGCGGATGGGGAGAGTGTTTAAGGCGGATGGGGAGAGTGTTTAAGGCGGATGGAGAGATTCTTTAAGGTGGATGGGGAGAGTGTTTAAGGTGGATGGGGAGAGTGTTTAAGGTGGATGGGGACAGTGTTTAAGGTGGATGGGGAGAGTGTTTAAGGCGGATGGGGAGAGTGTTTAAGGTGGATGGGGAGTGTGTTTAAGGTGGATGGGGAGAGTGTTTAAGGCGGATGGGGAGAGTGTTTAAGGCGGATGGGGAGAGTGTTTAAGGCGGATGGGGAGAGTGATTAAGGCGGATGGGGAGAGTGTTTAAGGCGGATGGGGAGAGTGTTCAAGGCGGATGGGGAGAGTGTTTAAGGCGGATGGGGAGAGTGTTTAAGACGGATGGGGAGAGTGTTTAAGGTGGATGGGGAGATTGTTTAAGGCGGATGGGGAGAGTGTTTCAGGCGGATAGGGAGAGTGTTTAAGGTGGATGGGGAGAGTGTTTAAGGCGGATGGGGAGAGTGTTTAAGGCGGATGGAGAGATTGTTTAAGGTGGATGGGGAGAGTGTTTAAGGTGGATGGGGAGAGTGTTTAAGGTGGATGGGGAGAGTGTTTAAGGTGGATCGGGAGAATGTTTGAGGTGGATGGGGAGAGTGTTTAAGGTGGGTGGGGAGAGTGTTTAAGGTGGATGGGGAGAGTGTTTAAGGCGGATGGGGAGATTGTTTAAGTCGGATGGGGAGAGTGTTTAAGGCGGATGGGGAGAGTGTTTAAGGTGGATCGGGAGAATGTTTGAGGTGGATGGGGAGCGTGTTTAAGGCGGATGGGGAGAGTGTTTAAGGTAGATGGGGAGAGTGTTAAAGGTGGATGGGGAGAGTGTTTAAGGCAGATGGGGAGAGTGTTTAAGGCGGATGGGGAGAGTGTTTAAGGTGGATGCCGAGAGTGTTTAAGGCGGATGGGGATAGTGTTTAAGGCGGATGGGGAGAGTGTTTAAGGTGGATGGGGAGAGTGTTTAAGGCGGATGGGGAGAGTGTTTAAGGTGGATGGGGAGAGTGTTTAAGGTGGATGTGGAGAGTGTTTAAGGCGGATGGGGAGAGTGTTTAAGGTGGATGGGGAGAATGTTTAAGGTGGATGGGGAGAGTGTTTAAGGTGGATGGGGAGAGTGTTTAAGGTGGTGGATGGGGAGAGGGTTTAAGGTGGTGGATGGGGAGAGTGTTTAAGGCGGATGGGGAGAATGTTTAAGGTGGATGGGAAGATTGTTTAAGGCGGATGGAGAGATTGTTTAAGGCGGATGGGGAGAGTGTTTAAGGCGGAAGGGGAGAGTGTTTAAGACGGATGGGGAGAGTGTTTAAGGCGGATGGGGAGAGTGTTTAAGGCGGATGGGGAGAGTGTTTAAGGCGGATGGGGAGAGTGTTTAAGGCGGATGGGGAGAGAGTTTAAGGCAGATGGGGAGAGTGTTTAAGGTGGATGGGGAGAGTGTTTAAGGTGGATGGGGAGAGTGTTTAAGGTGGATGGGGAGAGTGTTTAAGGCGGATGGGGAGAGTGTTTAAGGTGGATGGGGAGTGTGTTTAAGGTGGATGGGGAGAGTGTTTAAGGTGGATGGGGAGAGTGTTTAAGGCGGATGGGGAGAGTGTTTAAGGCGGATGGGGAGAGTGTTTAAGGCGGATGGAGAGATTCTTTAAGGTGGATGGGGAGAGTGTTTAAGGTGGATGGGGACAGTGTTTAAGGTGGATGGGGAGAGTGTTTAAGGCGGATGGGGAGAGTGTTTAAGGTGGATGGGGAGTGTGTTTAAGGTGGATGGGGAGAGTGTTTAAGGCGGATGGGGAGAGTGTTTAAGGCGGATGGGGAGAGTGTTTAAGGCGGATGGGGAGAGTGATTAAGGCGGATGGGGAGAGTGTTTAAGGCGGATGGGGAGAGTGTTCAAGGCGGATGGGGAGAGTGTTTAAGGCGGATGGGGAGAGTGTTTAAGGCGGATGGGGAGAGTGTTTAAGGTGGATGGGGAGATTGTTTAAGGCGGATGGGGAGAGTGTTTCAGGCGGATAGGGAGAGTGTTTAAGGTGGATGGGGAGAGTGTTTAAGGCGGATGGGGAGAGTGTTTAAGGCGGATGGAGAGATTGTTTAAGGTGGATGGGGAGAGTGTTTAAGGTGGATGGGGAGAGTGTTTAAGGTGGATGGGGAGAGTGTTTAAGGTGTATCGGGAGAATGTTTGAGGTGGATGGGGAGAGTGTTTAAGGTGGGTGGGGAGAGTGTTTAAGGTGGATGGGGAGAGTGTTTAAGGCGGATGGGGAGATTGTTTAAGTCGGATGGGGAGAGTGTTTAAGGCGGATGGGGAGAGTGTTTAAGGTGGATCGGGAGAATGTTTGAGGTGGATGGGGAGCGTGTTTAAGGCGGATGGGGAGAGTGTTTAAGGTAGATGGGGAGAGTGTTAAAGGTGGATGGGGAGAGTGTTTAAGGCAGATGGGGAGAGTGTTTAAGGCGGATGGGGAGAGTGTTTAAGGTGGATGGGGAGAGTGTTTAAGGCGGATGGGGATAGTGTTTAAGGCGGATGGGGAGAGTGTTTAAGGTGGATGGGGAGAGTGTTTAAGGCGGATGGGGAGAGTGTTTAAGGTGGATGGGGAGAGTGTTTAAGGTGGATGTGGAGAGTGTTTAAGGCGGATGGGGAGAGTGTTTAAGGTGGATGGGGAGAATGTTTAAGGTGGATGGGGAGAGTGTTTAAGGTGGATGGGGAGAGTGTTTAAGGTGGTGGATGGGGAGAGGGTTTAAGGTGGTGGATGGGGAGAGTGTTTAAGGCGGATGGGGAGAATGTTTAAGGTGGATGGGAAGATTGTTTAAGGCGGATGGAGAGATTGTTTAAGGCGGATGGGGAGAGTGTTTAAGGCGGAAGGGGAGAGTGTTTAAGGCGGATGGGGAGAGTGTTTAAGGCGGATGGGGAGAGTGTTTAAGGCGGATGGGGAGATTGTTTAAGGCGGATGGGGAGAGTGTTTAAGGCGGATGGGGAGAGTGTTTAAGGCGGATGGGGAGAGTGTTTAAGGTGGATGGGGAGAGTGTTTAAGGTGGATGGGGAGAGTGTTTAAGGTGAATGGGGAGAGTTTTTAAGGTGGATGGGGAGAGTGTTTAAGGCGGATGGGGAGAGTGTTTAAGGTGGATGGGGAGAGTGTTTAAGGTGGATGGGGAGAGTGTTTAAGGTGGATGGAGAGATTGTATAAGGCGGATGGGGAGAGTGTTTAAGGTGGATGGGGAGCGTGTTTTCGGTGGATGGAGAGATTGTTTAAGGCATATGGGGAGAGTATTTAAGGCGGATGGGGAGAGTGTTTAAGGTGGATGAGGAGAATGTTTAAGGTGGCTGGGGAGAGTGTTTAAGGCGGATGGGGAGAGTGTTTAAGGCGGATGGGGAGAGTGTTTAAGATGGATGGGGAGAGTGTTTAAGGTGGATGGGGAGAGTGTTTAAGGTGGATGGGGAGAGTTTTTAAGTTGGATGGGGAGAGTGTTTAAGGCGGATGGGGAGAGTGTTTAAGGTGGATGGGGAGAGTCTTTAAGGTGGATGGGGAGAGTGTTTAAGGTGGATGGAGAGATTGTATAAGGCGGATGGGGAGAGTGTTTAAGGTGGATGGGGAGCGTGTTTAAGGTGGATGGAGAGATTGTTTAAGGCGGATGGGGAGAGTGTTTAAGGCGGATGGGGAGAGTGTTTAAGGTGGATGAGGAGAATGTTTAAGGTGGCTGGGGAGAGTGTTTAAGGCGGATGGGGAGAGTGTTTAAGGTGGATGGGGAGAGTGTTTAAGGGGGGTGGGGAGAGTGTTTAAGGCGGATGGAGAGAGTGTTTAAGGTGGATGGGGAGAGTGTTTAAGGCGGATGGGGAGAGTGTTTAAGGCGGCTGGGGAGAGTGTTTAAGGTGGATGGGGAGAGTGTTTAAGGTGGATGGGGAGAGTATTTAAGGCGGATGGGGAGAGTGTTTAAGGTGGTGGATGGGGAGAGTGTTTAAGGTGGATGGGGAGAGTGTTTAAGGTGGATGGGGAGAGTGTTTAAGGCGGATGGGGAGAGTGTTTAAGGTGGATGGGGAGAGTGTTTAAGGCGGATGGGGAGAATGTTTAAGGCGGATGGGGAGAATGTTTAAGGCGGATGGGGAGAGTGTTTAAGGCGGATGGGGAGAGTGTTTAAGGTGGATGAGGAGAATGTTTAAGGCGGATGGGGAGTGTGTTTAAGGTGGATGGGGAGAGTGTTTAAGGTGGATGGGGAGAGTGTTTAAGGGGGATGGGGAGAGTGTTTAAGGGGGATGGGGAGAGTGTTTGAGGCGGATGGGGAGAGTGTTTGAGGTGGATGGGGAGAGTGTTTAAGGCGGATGGAGAGATTGTTTAAGGTGGATGGGGAGAGTGTTTAAGGCGGATGGGGAGAGTGTTTAAGGCGGATGGGGAGAGTGTTTAAGGCGGATGGGGAGAGTGTTTAAGGGGGATGGGGAGAGTTTTTAAGGCGGATGGGGAGAGTGTTTAAGGTGGATGGGGAGAGTGTTTAAGGCGGATGGGGAGAGTGTTTAAGGCGGCTGGGGAGAGTGTTTAAGGTGGATGGGGAGAGTGTTTAAGGTGGATGGGGAGAGTATTTAAGGCGGATTGGGAGAGTGTTTAAGGTGGTGGATGGGGAGAGTGTTTAAGGTGGATGGGGAGAGTGTTTAAGGTGGATGGGGAGAGTGTTTAAGGAGGATGGGGAGAGTGTTTAAGGCGGATGGTGAGAGTGTTTAAGGCGGATGGGGAGAATGTTTAAGGCGGATGGGGAGAGTGTTTAAGGCGGATGGGGAGAGTGTTTAAGGTGGATGGGGAGAATGTTTAAGGCGGATGGGGAGTGTGTTTAAGGTGGATGGGGAGAGTGTTTAAGGTGGATGGGGAGAGTGTTTAAGGGGGATGGGAAGAGTATTTAAGGTGGATGGGGAGTGTGTTTAAGGGGGATGGGGAGAGTGTTTGAGGCGGATGGGGAGAGTGTTTAAGGTGGATGGGGAGAGTGTTTAAGGCGGATGGAGAGATTGTTTAAGGCGGATGGGGAGAGTGTTTAAGGCGGATGGGGAGAGTGTTTAAGGCGGATGGGGAGAGTGTTTAAGGCGGATGGGGAGAGAGTTTAAGGCAGATGGGGAGAGTGTTTAAGGTGGATGGGGAGAGTGTTTAAGGTGGATGTGGAGAGTGTTTAAGGTGGATGGGGAGAGTGTTTAAGGCGGATGGGGAGAGTGTTTAAGGTGGATGGGGAGTGTGTTTAAGGTGGATGGGGAGAGTGTTTAAGGTGGATGGGGAGAGTGTTTAAGGCGGATGGGGAGAGTGTTTAAGGCGGATGGGGAGAGTGTTTAAGGCGGATGGAGAGATTCTTTAAGGTGGATGGGGAGAGTGTTTAAGGTGGATGGGGAGAGTGTTTAAGGTGGATGGGGACAGTGTTTAAGGTGGATGGGGAGAGTGTTTAAGGCGGATGGGGAGAGTGTTTAAGGTGGATGGGGAGTGTGTTTAAGGTGGATGGGGAGAGTGTTTAAGGCGGATGGGGAGAGTGTTTAAGGCGGATGGGGAGAGTGTTTAAGGCGGATGGGGAGAGTGATTAAGGCGGATGGGGAGAGTGTTTAAGGCGGATGGGGAGAGTGTTCAAGGCGGATGGGGAGAGTGTTTAAGGCGGATGGGGAGAGTGTTTAAGACGGATGGGGAGAGTGTTTAAGGTGGATGGGGAGATTGTTTAAGGCGGATGGGGAGAGTGTTTCAGGCGGATAGGGAGAGTGTTTAAGGTGGATGGGGAGAGTGTTTAAGGCGGATGGGGAGAGTGTTTAAGGCGGATGGAGAGATTGTTTAAGGTGGATGGGGAGAGTGTTTAAGGTGGATGGGGAGAGTGTTTAAGGTGGATGGGGAGAGTGTTTAAGGTGGATCGGGAGAATGTTTGAGGTGGATGGGGAGAGTGTTTAAGGTGGGTGGGGAGAGTGTTTAAGGTGGATGGGGAGAGTGTTTAAGTCGGATGGGGAGATTGTTTAAGTCGGATGGGGAGAGTGTTTAAGGCGGATGGGGAGAGTGTTTAAGGTGGATCGGGAGAATGTTTGAGGTGGATGGGGAGCGTGTTTAAGGCGGATGGGGAGAGTGTTTAAGGTAGATGGGGAGAGTGTTAAAGGTGGATGGGGAGAGTGTTTAAGGCAGATGGGGAGAGTGTTTAAGGCGGATGGGGAGAGTGTTTAAGGTGGATGGGGAGAGTGTTTAAGGCGGATGGGGATAGTGTTTAAGGCGGATGGGGAGAGTGTTTAAGGTGGATGGGGAGAGTGTTTAAGGCGGATGGGGAGAGTGTTTAAGGTGGATGGGGAGAGTGTTTAAGGTGGATGTGGAGAGTGTTTAAGGCGGATGGGGAGAGTGTTTGAGGTGGATGGGGAGAATGTTTAAGGTGGATGGGGAGAGTGTTTAAGGTGGATGGGGAGAGTGTTTAAGGTGGTGGATGGGGAGAGGGTTTAAGGTGGTGGATGGGGAGAGTGTTTAAGGCGGATGGGGAGAATGTTTAAGGTGGATGGGAAGATTGTTTAAGGCGGATGGAGAGATTGTTTAAGGCGGATGGGGAGAGTGTTTAAGGCGGAAGGGGAGAGTGTTTAAGGCGGATGGGGAGAGTGTTTAAGGCGGATGGGGAGAGTGTTTAAGGCGGATGGGGAGAGTGTTTAAGGCGGATGGGGAGAGTGTTTAAGGCGGATGGGGAGAGAGTTTAAGGCAGATGGGGAGAGTGTTTAAGGTGGATGGGGAGAGTGTTTAAGGTGGATGGGGAGAGTGTTTAAGGTGGATGGGGAGAGTGTTTAAGGCGGATGGGGAGAGTGTTTAAGGTGGATGGGGAGTGTGTTTAAGGTGGATGGGGAGAGTGTTTAAGGTGGATGGGGAGAGTGTTTAAGGCGGATGGGGAGAGTGTTTAAGGCGGATGGGGAGAGTGTTTAAGGCGGATGGGGAGAGTGTTCAAGGCGGATGGGGAGAGTGTTTAAGGCGGATGGGGAGAGTGTTTAAGGCGGATGGGGAGAGTGTTTAAGGTGGATGGGGAGATTGTTTAAGGCGGATGGGGAGAGTGTTTCAGGCGGATAGGGAGAGTGTTTAAGGTGGATGGGGAGAGTGTTTAAGGCGGATGGGGAGAGTGTTTAAGGCGGATGGAGAGATTGTTTAAGGTGGATGGGGAGAGTGTTTAAGGTGGATGGGGAGAGTGTTTAAGGTGGATGGGGAGAGTGTTTAAGGTGGATCGGGAGAATGTTTGAGGTGGATGGGGAGAGTGTTTAAGGTGGGTGGGGAGAGTGTTTAAGGTGGATGGGGAGAGTGTTTAAGGCGGATGGGGAGATTGTTTAAGTCGGATGGGGAGAGTGTTTAAGGCGGATGGGGAGAGTGTTTAAGGTGGATCGGGAGAATGTTTGAGGTGGATGGGGAGCGTGTTTAAGGCGGATGGGGAGAGTGTTTAAGGTAGATGGGGAGAGTGTTAAAGGTGGATGGGGAGAGTGTTTAAGGCAGATGGGGAGAGTGTTTAAGGCGGATGGGGAGAGTGTTTAAGGTGGATGGGGAGAGTGTTTAAGGCGGATGGGGATAGTGTTTAAGGCGGATGGGGAGAGTGTTTAAGGTGGATGGGGAGAGTGTTTAAGGCGGATGGGGAGAGTGTTTAAGGTGGATGGGGAGAGTGTTTAAGGTGGATGTGGAGAGTGTTTAAGGCGGATGGGGAGAGTGTTTAAGGTGGATGGGGAGAATGTTTAAGGTGGATGGGGAGAGTGTTTAAGGTGGATGGGGAGAGTGTTTAAGGTGGTGGATGGGGAGAGGGTTTAAGGTGGTGGATGGGGAGAGTGTTTAAGGCGGATGGGGAGAATGTTTAAGGTGGATGGGAAGATTGTTTAAGGCGGATGGAGAGATTGTTTAAGGCGGATGGGGAGAGTGTTTAAGGCGGAAGGGGAGAGTGTTTAAGGCGGATGGGGAGAGTGTTTAAGGCGGATGGGGAGAGTGTTTAAGGCGGATGGGGAGATTGTTTAAGGCGGATGGGGAGAGTGTTTAAGGCGGATGGGGAGAGTGTTTAAGGCGGATGGGGAGAGTGTTTAAGGTGGATGGGGAGAGTGTTTAAGGTGGATGGGGAGAGTGTTTAAGGTGAATGGGGAGAGTTTTTAAGGTGGATGGGGAGAGTGTTTAAGGCGGATGGGGAGAGTGTTTAAGGTGGATGGGGAGAGTGTTTAAGGTGGATGGGGAGAGTGTTTAAGGTGGATGGAGAGATTGTATAAGGCGGATGGGGAGAGTGTTTAAGGTGGATGGGGAGCGTGTTTTCGGTGGATGGAGAGATTGTTTAAGGCGTATGGGGAGAGTATTTAAGGCGGATGGGGAGAGTGTTTAAGGTGGATGAGGAGAATGTTTAAGGTGGCTGGGGAGAGTGTTTAAGGCGGATGGGGAGAGTGTTTAAGGCGGATGGGGAGAGTGTTTAAGATGGATGGGGAGAGTGTTTAAGGTGGATGGGGAGAGTGTTTAAGGTGGATGGGGAGAGTTTTTAAGTTGGATGGGGAGAGTGTTTAAGGCGGATGGGGAGAGTCTTTAAGGTGGATGGGGAGAGTGTTTAAGGTGGATGGAGAGATTGTATAAGGCGGATGGGGAGAGTGTTTAAGGTGGATGGGGAGCGTGTTTAAGGTGGATGGAGAGATTGTTTAAGGCGGATGGGGAGAGTGTTTAAGGCGGATGGGGAGAGTGTTTAAGGTGGATGAGGAGAATGTTTAAGGTGGCTGGGGAGAGTGTTTAAGGCGGATGGGGAGAGTGTTTAAGGTGGATGGGGAGAGTGTTTAAGGGGGGTGGGGAGAGTGTTTAAGGCGGATGGAGAGAGTGTTTAAGGTGGATGGGGAGAGTGTTTAAGGCGGATGGGGAGAGTGTTTAAGGCGGCTGGGGAGAGTGTTTAAGGTGGATGGGGAGAGTGTTTAAGGTGGATGGGGAGAGTATTTAAGGCGGATGGGGAGAGTGTTTAAGGTGGTGGATGGGGAGAGTGTTTAAGGTGGATGGGGAGAGTGTTTAAGGTGGATGGGGAGAGTGTTTAAGGCGGATGGGGAGAGTGTTTAAGGTGGATGGGGAGAGTGTTTAAGGCGGATGGGGAGAATGTTTAAGGCGGATGGGGAGAATGTTTAAGGCGGATGGGGAGAGTGTTTAAGGCGGATGGGGAGAGTGTTTAAGGTGGATGAGGAGAATGTTTAAGGCGGATGGGGAGTGTGTTTAAGGTGGATGGGGAGAGTGTTTAAGGTGGATGGGGAGAGTGTTTAAGGGGGATGGGGAGAGTGTTTAAGGGGGATGGGGAGAGTGTTTGAGGCGGATGGGGAGAGTGTTTGAGGTGGATGGGGAGAGTGTTTAAGGCGGATGGAGAGATTGTTTAAGGTGGATGGGGAGAGTGTTTAAGGCGGATGGGGAGAGTGTTTAAGGCGGATGGGGAGAGTGTTTAAGGCGGATGGGGAGAGTGTTTAAGGCGGATGGGGAGAGTGTTTAAGGCGGATGGGGAGAGTGTTTAAGGTGGATGGGGAGTGTGTTTAAGGTGGATGGGGAGAGTGTTTAAGGCGGATGGGGAGAGTGTTTAAGGCGGATGGGGAGAGTGTTTAAGGCGGATGGGGAGAGTGTTTAAGGCGGATGGAGAGATTGTTTAAGGTGGATGGGGAGAGTGTTTAAGGTGGATGGGGAGAGTGTTTAAGGTGGATGGGGAGAGTGTTTCAGGTGGATGGGGAGAGTGTTTAAGGCGGATGGGGAGAGTGTTTAAGGCGGATCGGGAGTGTGTTTAAGGCGGATGGGGAGAGTGTTTAAGACGGATGGGGAGAGTGTTTAAGGCGGATGGGGAGAGTGTTTAAGGCGGATCGGGAGTGTGTTTAAGGCGGATGGGGGGGTGTTTAAGGTGGATGGGGAGAGTGTTTAAGGTGGATGGGGAGGGTGTTTAAGGTGGATGGGGAGAGTGTTTAAGGTGGATGGGGAGAGAGTTTAAGGTGGATGGGGAGAGTGTTTAAGGCGGATGGGGAGAGTGTTTCAGGAGGATGGAGAGATTGTTTAAGGTGGATGGGGAGAGTGTTTAAGGTGGATGGGGAGAGTGTTTAAGGTGGATGGGGAGAGTGTTTAAGGCGGATGGGGAGATTGTTAAAGTCGGATGGGGAGAGTGTTTAAGGCGGATGGGGAGAGTGTTTAAGGTGGATGGGGAGAATGTTTGAGGTGGATGGGGAGAGTGTTTGAGGCGGATGGGGAGAGTGTTTAAGGCGGATGGGGAGAGTGTTAAAGGCGGATGGGGAGAGTGTTTAAGGCGGATGGGGAGAGTGTTTAAGGCGGATGGGGAGAGTGTTTAAGGCGGATGGGGAGAGTGTTTAAGGCGGATGGGGATAGTGTTTAAGGCAGATGGGGAGAGTGTTTAA
Source organism: Somniosus microcephalus (assembly GCF_052327205.1). Taxonomy (NCBI): domain Eukaryota; kingdom Metazoa; phylum Chordata; class Chondrichthyes; order Squaliformes; family Somniosidae; genus Somniosus; species Somniosus microcephalus. The sequence continues at coordinate 63,012 of NW_028226061.1, read as the reverse complement.
GGCGGATGGGGAGAGTGTTTAAGGCGGATGGGGAGAGTGTTTAAGGTGGATGGGGAGAGTGTTTAAGGTGGATGGGGAGAGTGTTTAAGGTGGATGGGGAGAGTGTTTAAGGTGGATGGGGAGAGTGTTTAAGGTGGATGGGGAGAATGTTTAAGGTGGATGGGGAGAGTGTTTAAGGTGGATGGGGAGAGTGTTTAAGGTGGTGGATGGGGAGAGGGTTTAAGGTGCTGGATGGGGAGAGTGTTTAAGGTGGATGGGGAGAATGTTTAAGGCGGATGGGAAGAGTGTTTAAGGCGGATGGAGAGATTGTTTAAGGCGGATGGGGAGAGTGTTTAAGGAGGAAGGGGAGAGTGTTTAAGGCGGATGGGGAGAGTGTTTAAGGCGGATGGGGAGAGTGTTTAAGGCGGATGGGGAGAGTGTTTAAGGCGGATGGGGAGAGTGTTTAAGGCGGATGGGGAGAGTGTTTAAGGCGGATGGGGAGAGTGTTTAAGGCGGATGGGGAGAGTGTTTAAGGTGGATGGGGAGAGTGTTTAAGGTGGATGGGGAGAGTGTTTAAGGTGGATGGGGAGAGTTTTTAAGGTGGATGGGGAGAGTGTTTAAGGCGGATGGGGAGAGTGTTTAAGGTGGATGGGGAGAGTGTTTAAGGTGGATGGGGAGAGTGTTTAAGGCGGATGGGGAGAGTGTTTAAGGTGGATGGGGAGAATGTTTAAGGTGGATGGGGAGAGTGTTTAAGGTGGATGGGGAGAGTGTTTAAGGTGGATGGGGAGAGGGTTTAAGGTGCTGGATGGGGAGAGTGTTTAAGGTGGATGGGGAGAGTGTTTAAGGTGGATGGGGAGAGTGTTTAAGGCGGATGGGGAGAGTGTTTAAGGTGGATGGGGAGAATGTTTAAGGTGGATGGGGAGAGTGTTTAAGGTGGATGGGGAGAGGGTTTAAGGTGCTGGATGGGGAGAGTGTTTAAGGTGGATGGGGAGAATGTTTAAGGCGGATGGGAAGAGTGTTTAAGGCGGATGGAGAGATTGTTTAAGGCGGATGGGGAGAGTGTTTAAGGCGGAAGGGGAGAGTGTTTAAGGCGGATGGGGAGAGTGTTTAAGGCGGATGGGGAGAGTGTTTAAGGCGGATGGGGAGAGTGTTTAAGGCGGATGGGGAGAGTGTTTAGGCGGATGGGGAGAGTGTTTAAGGCGGATGGGGAGAGTGTTTAAGGCGGATGGGGAGAGTGTTTAAGGTGGATGGGGAGAGTGTTTAAGGTGGATGGGGAGAGTGTTTAAGGTGGATGGGGAGAGTTTTTAAGGTGGATGGGGAGAGTGTTTAAGGCGGATGGGGAGAGTGTTTAAGGTGGATGGGGAGAGTGTTTAAGGTGGATGGGGAGAGTGTTTAAGGTGGATAGAGAGATTGTATAAGGCGGATGGGGAGAGTGTTTAAGGTGGATGGGGAGCGTGTTTAAGGTGGATGGAGAGATTGTTTAAGGCGGATGGGGAGAGTGTTTAAGGCGGATGGGGAGAGTGTTTAAGGTGGATGAGGAGAATGTTTAAGGTGGCTGGGGAGAGTGTTTAAGGCGGATGGGGAGAGTGTTTAAGGTGGATGGGGAGAGTTTTTAAGGCGGATGGGAAGAGTGTTTAAGGCGGATGGAGAGATTGTTTAAGGCGGATGGGGAGAGTGTTTAAGGCGGAAGGGGAGAGTGTTTAAGGCGGATGGGGAGAGTGTTTAAGGCGGATGGGGAGAGTGTTTAAGGCGGATGGGGAGAGTGTTTAAGGCGGATGGGGAGAGTGTTTAAGGCGGATGGGGAGAGTGTTTAAGGCGGATGGGGAGAGTGTTTAAGGTGGATGGGGAGAGTGTTTAAAGCGGATGGGGAGAGTGTTTAAGGCAGCTGGGGAGAGTGTTTAAGGTGGATGGGGAGAGTGTTTAAGGTGGATGGGGAGAGTATTTAAGGCGGATGGGGAGAGTGTTTAAGGTGCTGGATGGGGAGAGTGTTTAAGGTGGATGGGGAGAGTGTTTAAGGTGGATGGGGAGAGTGTTTAAGGCGGATGGGGAGAGTGTTTAAGGAGGATGGGGAGAGTGTTTAAGGCGGATGGTGAGAGTGTTTAAGGCGGATGGGGAGAATGTTTAAGGCGGATGGGGAGAGTGTTTAAGGCGGATGGGGAGAGTGTTTAAGGTGGATGGGGAGAATGTTTAAGACGGATGGGGAGTGTGTTTAAGGTGGATGGGGAGAGTGTTTAAGGTGGATGGGGAGAGTGTTTAAGGGGGATGGGAAGAGAATTTAAGGTGGATGGGGAGTGTGTTTAAGGGGGATGGGGAGAGTGTTTGAGGCGGATGGGGGGAGTGTTTAAGGTGGATGGGGAGAGTGTTTAAGGCGGATGGAGAGATTGTTTAAGGTGGATGGGGAGAGTGTTTAAGGCGGATGGGGAGAGTGTTTAAGGCGGATGGGGAGAGTGTTTAAGGCGGATGGGGAGAGTGTTTAAGGCGGATGGGGAGAGTGTTTAAGGTGGATGGGGAGAGTGTTTAAGGTGGATGGGGAGAGTGTTTAAGGTGGATGGGGAGATTGTTTAAGGCGGATGGGGAGAGTGTTTAAGGCGGATGGGGAGAGTGTTTAAGGCGGATGGGGAGAGTGTTTAAGGCGGATGGGGAGAGTGTTTAAGGCGGATGGAGAGATTGTTTAAGGTGGATGGGGAGAGTGTTTAAGGTGGATGGGGAGAGTGTTTAAGGTGGATGGGGAGAGTGTTTAAGGTGGATGGGGAGAGTGTTTAAGGCGGATGGGGAGATTGTTTAAGGTGGATGGGGAGTGTGTTTAAGGTGGATGGGGAGAGTGTTTAAGGCGGATGGGGGGAATGTTTAAGGCGGATGGGGAGAGTGTTTAAGGCGGATGGGGAGAGTGTTTAAGGCGGATGGGGAGAGTGTTTAAGGCGGATGGGGAGAGTGTTTAAGGCGGATGGGGAGAGTGTTCAAGGCGGATGGGGAGAGTGTTTAAGGCGGATGGGGAGAGTGTTTAAGGCGGATGGGGAGAGTGTTTAAGGCGGATGGGGGGGGTGTTTAAGGTGGATGGGGAGAGTGTTTAATGCGGATGGGGAGAGTGTTTAAGGCGGATGGGGGGGTGTTTAAGGTGGATGGGGAGAGTGTTTAAGGTGGATGGGGAGGTTGTTTAAGGTCGATAGTGAGAGTGTTTAAGGTGGATGGGGAGATAGTTTAAGGTGGATGGGGAGAGTGTTTAAGGTGGATGGGGAGAGTGTTTATGGAGGATGGGGAGAGTGTTTAAGGCGGATGGGGAGAGTGTTTAAGGCGGATGGGGAGAGTGTTTAAGGCGGATGGAGAGATTGTTTAAGGTGGATGGGGAGAGTGTTTAAGGTGGATGGGGAGAGTGTTTAAGGTGGATGGGGAGAGTGTTTAAGGCGGATGGAGAGATTGTTTAAGTCGGATGGGGAGAGTGTTTAAGGCGGATGGGGAGAGTGTTTAAGGCGGATGGGGAGAGTGTTTAAGGTGGATGGGGAGAGTGTTTAAGGTGGATGGGGAGAGTGTTTAAGGCGGATGGGGAGAGTGTTTAACGCGGATGGGGAGAGTGTTTAAGGCGGATGGGGAGAGTGTTTAAGGTGGATGGGGAGAGTGTTTAAGGCGGATGGGGAGAGTGTTTAAGGTGGATGGGGAGAGTGTTTAAGGTGGATGGGGAGAGTGTTTAAGGTGGATGGGGAAATTGTTTAAGGCGGATGGGGAGAGTGTTTAAGGCAGATAGGGAGAGTGTTTAAGGCGGATGGGGAGAGTGTTTAAGGCAGATAGGGAGAGTGTTTAAGGCGGATGGGGAGAGTGTTTAAGGTGGATGGGGAGAGTGTTTAAGGTGGATGGGGAGAATGTTTAAGGCGGATGGGGAGAGTGTTTAACGCGGATGGGGAGAGTGTTTAAGGCGGATGGGGAGAGTGTTTAAGGCGGATGGGGAGAGTGTTTAAGGTGGATGGGGAGAGTGTTTAAGGTGGATGCGGAGAGTGTTTAAGGTGGATGGGGAGAGTGTTTAAGGTGGATGGGGAGAGTGTTTAAGGGGGATGGGGAGAGTGTTTAAGGCGGATGGGGAGAGTGTTTAAGGTGGATGGGGAGAGTGTTTAAGGTGGATGGGGAGAGTGTTTAAGGCGGATGGGGAGATTGTTAAAGTCGGATGGGGAGAGTGTTTAAGGCGGATGGGGAGAGTGTTTAAGGTGGATGGGGAGAATGTTTGAGGCGGATGGGGAGAGTGTTTGAGGCGGATGGGGAGAGTGTTTAAGGCGGATGGGGAGAGTGTTTAAGGTGGATGGGGAGAGTGTTTAAGGCGGATGGGGAGAGTGTTTAAGGTGGATGGGGAGAGTGTTTAAGGTGGATGGGGAGAGTGTTTAAGGTGGATGGGGAGAGTGTTTAAGGTGGATGGGGAGAGTGTTTAAGGCGGATGGGGAGAGTGTTTAAGGTGGATGGGGAGAATGTTTAAGGTGGATGGGGAGAGTGTTTAAGGTGGATGGGGAGAGTGTTTAAGGTGGTGGATGGGGAGAGGGTTTAAGGTGCTGGATGGGGAGAGTGTTTAAGGTGGATGGGGAGAATGTTTAAGGCGGATGGGAAGAGTGTTTAAGGCGGATGGAGAGATTGTTTAAGGCGGATGGGGAGAGTGTTTAAGGAGGAAGGGGAGAGTGTTTAAGGCGGATGGGGAGAGTGTTTAAGGCGGATGGGGAGAGTGTTTAAGGCGGATGGGGAGAGTGTTTAAGGCGGATGGGGAGAGTGTTTAAGGCGGATGGGGAGAGTGTTTAAGGCGGATGGGGAGAGTGTTTAAGGCGGATGGGGAGAGTGTTTAAGGTGGATGGGGAGAGTGTTTAAGGTGGATGGGGAGAGTGTTTAAGGTGGATGGGGAGAGTTTTTAAGGTGGATGGGGAGAGTGTTTAAGGCGGATGGGGAGAGTGTTTAAGGTGGATGGGGAGAGTGTTTAAGGTGGATGGGGAGAGTGTTTAAGGCGGATGGGGAGAGTGTTTAAGGTGGATGGGGAGAATGTTTAAGGTGGATGGGGAGAGTGTTTAAGGTGGATGGGGAGAGTGTTTAAGGTGGATGGGGAGAGGGTTTAAGGTGCTGGATGGGGAGAGTGTTTAAGGTGGATGGGGAGAGTGTTTAAGGTGGATGGGGAGAGTGTTTAAGGCGGATGGGGAGAGTGTTTAAGGTGGATGGGGAGAATGTTTAAGGTGGATGGGGAGAGTGTTTAAGGTGGATGGGGAGAGGGTTTAAGGTGCTGGATGGGGAGAGTGTTTAAGGTGGATGGGGAGAATGTTTAAGGCGGATGGGAAGAGTGTTTAAGGCGGATGGAGAGATTGTTTAAGGCGGATGGGGAGAGTGTTTAAGGCGGAAGGGGAGAGTGTTTAAGGCGGATGGGGAGAGTGTTTAAGGCGGATGGGGAGAGTGTTTAAGGCGGATGGGGAGAGTGTTTAAGGCGGATGGGGAGAGTGTTTAAGGCGGATGGGGAGAGTGTTTAAGGCGGATGGGGAGAGTGTTTAAGGCGGATGGGGAGAGTGTTTAAGGTGGATGGGGAGAGTGTTTAAGGTGGATGGGGAGAGTGTTTAAGGTGGATGGGGAGAGTTTTTAAGGTGGATGGGGAGAGTGTTTAAGGCGGATGGGGAGAGTGTTTAAGGTGGATGGGGAGAGTGTTTAAGGTGGATGGGGAGAGTGTTTAAGGTGGATAGAGAGATTGTATAAGGCGGATGGGGAGAGTGTTTAAGGTGGATGGGGAGCGTGTTTAAGGTGGATGGAGAGATTGTTTAAGGCGGATGGGGAGAGTGTTTAAGGCGGATGGGGAGAGTGTTTAAGGCGGATGGGGAGAGTGTTTAAGGTGGATGAGGAGAATGTTTAAGGTGGCTGGGGAGAGTGTTTAAGGCGGATGGGGAGAGTGTTTAAGGTGGATGGGGAGAGTTTTTAAGGCGGATGGGAAGAGTGTTTAAGGCGGATGGAGAGATTGTTTAAGGCGGATGGGGAGAGTGTTTAAGGCGGAAGGGGAGAGTGTTTAAGGCGGATGGGGAGAGTGTTTAAGGCGGATGGGGAGAGTGTTTAAGGCGGATGGGGAGAGTGTTTAAGGCGGATGGGGAGAGTGTTTAAGGCGGATGGGGAGAGTGTTTAAGGCGGATGGGGAGAGTGTTTAAGGTGGATGGGGAGAGTGTTTAAAGCGGATGGGGAGAGTGTTTAAGGCAGCTGGGGAGAGTGTTTAAGGTGGATGGGGAGAGTGTTTAAGGTGGATGGGGAGAGTATTTAAGGCGGATGGGGAGAGTGTTTAAGGTGCTGGATGGGGAGAGTGTTTAAGGTGGATGGGGAGAGTGTTTAAGGTGGATGGGGAGAGTGTTTAAGGCGGATGGGGAGAGTGTTTAAGGAGGATGGGGAGAGTGTTTAAGGCGGATGGTGAGAGTGTTTAAGGCGGATGGGGAGAATGTTTAAGGCGGATGGGGAGAGTGTTTAAGGCGGATGGGGAGAGTGTTTAAGGTGGATGGGGAGAATGTTTAAGACGGATGGGGAGTGTGTTTAAGGTGGATGGGGAGAGTGTTTAAGGTGGATGGGGAGAGTGTTTAAGGGGGATGGGAAGAGAATTTAAGGTGGATGGGGAGTGTGTTTAAGGGGGATGGGGAGAGTGTTTGAGGCGGATGGGGGGAGTGTTTAAGGTGGATGGGGAGAGTGTTTAAGGCGGATGGAGAGATTGTTTAAGGTGGATGGGGAGAGTGTTTAAGGCGGATGGGGAGAGTGTTTAAGGCGGATGGGGAGAGTGTTTAAGGCGGATGGGGAGAGTGTTTAAGGTGGATGGGGAGAGTGTTTAAGGTGGATGGGGAGAGTCTTTAAGGTGGATGGGGAGATTGTTTAAGGCGGATGGGGAGAGTGTTTAAGGTGGATGGGGAGTGTGTTTAAGGTGGATGGGGAGAGTGTTTAAGGCGGATGGGGAGAGTGTTTAAGGCGGATGGGGAGAGTGTTTAAGGCGGATGGAGAGATTGTTTAAGGTGGATGGGGAGAGTGTTTAAGGTGGATGGGGAGAGTGTTTAAGGTGGATGGGGAGAGTGTTTAAGGTGGATGGGGAGAGTGTTTAAGGCGGATGGGGAGATTGTTTAAGGTGGATGGGGAGTGTGTTTAAGGTGGATGGGGAGAGTGTTTAAGGCGGATGGGGGGAATGTTTAAGGCGGATGGGGAGAGTGTTTAAGGCGGATGGGGAGAGTGTTTAAGGCGGATGGGGAGAGTGTTTAAGGCGGATGGGGAGAGTGTTTAACGCGGATGGGGAGAGTGTTTAAGGCGGATGGGGAGAGTGTTTAAGGCGGATGGGGAGAGTGTTTAAGGTGGATGGGGAGAGTGTTTAAAGCGGATGGGGAGAGTGTTTAAGGCAGCTGGGGAGAGTGTTTAAGGTGGATGGGGAGAGTGTTTAAGGTGGATGGGGAGAGTATTTAAGGCGGATGGGGAGAGTGTTTAAGGTGCTGGATGGGGAGAGTGTTTAAGGTGGATGGGGAGAGTGTTTAAGGTGGATGGGGAGAGTGTTTAAGGCGGATGGGGAGAGTGTTTAAGGAGGATGGGGAGAGTGTTTAAGGCGGATGGTGAGAGTGTTTAAGGCGGATGGGGAGAATGTTTAAGGCGGATGGGGAGAGTGTTTAAGGCGGATGGGGAGAGTGTTTAAGGTGGATGGGGAGAATGTTTAAGACGGATGGGGAGTGTGTTTAAGGTGGATGGGGAGAGTGTTTAAGGTGGATGGGGAGAGTGTTTAAGGGGGATGGGAAGAGAATTTAAGGTGGATGGGGAGTGTGTTTAAGGGGGATGGGGAGAGTGTTTGAGGCGGATGGGGGGAGTGTTTAAGGTGGATGGGGAGAGTGTTTAAGGCGGATGGAGAGATTGTTTAAGGTGGATGGGGAGAGTGTTTAAGGCGGATGGGGAGAGTGTTTAAGGCGGATGGGGAGAGTGTTTAAGGCGGATGGGGAGAGTGTTTAAGGCGGATGGGGAGAGTGTTTAAGGTGGATGGGGAGAGTGTTTAAGGTGGATGGGGAGAGTGTTTAAGGTGGATGGGGAGATTGTTTAAGGCGGATGGGGAGAGTGTTTAAGGTGGATGGGGAGTGTGTTTAAGGTGGATGGGGAGAGTGTTTAAGGCGGATGGGGAGAGTGTTTAAGGCGGATGGGGAGAGTGTTTAAGGCGGATGGAGAGATTGTTTAAGGTGGATGGGGAGAGTGTTTAAGGTGGGTGGGGAGAGTGTTTAAGGTGGATGGGGAGAGTGTTTAAGGTGGATGGGGAGAGTGTTTAAGGCGGATGGGGAGATTGTTTAAGGTGGATGGGGAGTGTGTTTAAGGTGGATGGGGAGAGTGTTTAAGGCGGATGGGGGGAATGTTTAAGGCGGATGGGGAGAGTGTTTAAGGCGGATGGGGAGAGTGTTTAAGGCGGATGGGGAGAGTGTTTAAGGCGGATGGGGAGAGTGTTTAAGGCGGATGGGGAGAGTGTTCAAGGCGGATGGGGAGAGTGTTTAAGGCGGATGGGGAGAGTGTTTAAGGCGGATGGGGAGAGTGTTTAAGGCGGATGGGGGGGGTGTTTAAGGTGGATGGGGAGAGTGTTTAATGCGGATGGGGAGAGTGTTTAAGGCGGATGGGGGGGTGTTTAAGGTGGATGGGGAGAGTGTTTAAGGTGGATGGGGAGGTTGTTTAAGGTCGATAGTGAGAGTGTTTAAGGTGGATGGGGAGATAGTTTAAGGTGGATGGGGAGAGTGTTTAAGGTGGATGGGGAGAGTGTTTATGGAGGATGGGGAGAGTGTTTAAGGCGGATGGGGAGAGTGTTTAAGGCGGATGGGGAGAGTGTTTAAGGCGGATGGAGAGATTGTTTAAGGTGGATGGGGAGAGTGTTTAAGGTGGATGGGGAGAGTGTTTAAGGTGGATGGGGAGAGTGTTTAAGGCGGATGGAGAGATTGTTTAAGTCGGATGGGGAGAGTGTTTAAGGCGGATGGGGAGAGTGTTTAAGGCGGATGGGGAGAGTGTTTAAGGCGGATGGGGAGAGTGTTTAAGGTGGATGGGGAGAGTGTTTAAGGCGGATGGGGAGAGTGTTTAACGCGGATGGGGAGAGTGTTTAAGGCGGATGGGGAGAGTGTTTAAGGTGGATGGGGAGAGTGTTTAAGGCGGATGGGGAGAGTGTTTAAGGTGGATGGGGAGAGTGTTTAAGGTGGATGGGGAGAGTGTTTAAGGTGGATGGGGAAATTGTTTAAGGCGGATGGGGAGAGTGTTTAAGGCAGATAGGGAGAGTGTTTAAGGCGGATGGGGAGAGTGTTTAAGGCAGATAGGGAGAGTGTTTAAGGCGGATGGGGAGAGTGTTTAAGGTGGATGGGGAGAGTGTTTAAGGTGGATGGGGAGAGTGTTTAAGGCGGATGGGGAGAGTGTTTAACGCGGATGGGGAGAGTGTTTAAGGCGGATGGGGAGAGTGTTTAAGGCGGATGGGGAGAGTGTTTAAGGTGGATGGGGAGAGTGTTTAAGGTGGATGCGGAGAGTGTTTAAGGTGGATGGGGAGAGTGTTTAAGGTGGATGGGGAGAGTGTTTAAGGGGGATGGGGAGAGTGTTTAAGGCGGATGGGGAGAGTGTTTAAGGTGGATGGGGAGAGTGTTTAAGGTGGATGGGGAGAGTGTTTAAGGTGGATGGGGAGAGTTTTTAAGGTGGATGGGGAGAGTGTTTAAGGCGGATGGGGAGAGTGTTTAAGGTGGATGGGGAGAGTGTTTAAGGTGGATGGGGAGAGTGTTTAAGGCGGATGGGGAGAGTGTTTAAGGTGGATGGGGAGAATGTTTAAGGTGGATGGGGAGAGTGTTTAAGGTGGATGGGGAGAGTGTTTAAGGTGGATGGGGAGAGGGTTTAAGGTGCTGGATGGGGAGAGTGTTTAAGGTGGATGGGGAGAGTGTTTAAGGTGGATGGGGAGAGTGTTTAAGGCGGATGGGGAGAGTGTTTAAGGTGGATGGGGAGAATGTTTAAGGTGGATGGGGAGAGTGTTTAAGGTGGATGGGGAGAGGGTTTAAGGTGCTGGATGGGGAGAGTGTTTAAGGTGGATGGGGAGAATGTTTAAGGCGGATGGGAAGAGTGTTTAAGGCGGATGGAGAGATTGTTTAAGGCGGATGGGGAGAGTGTTTAAGGCGGAAGGGGAGAGTGTTTAAGGCGGATGGGGAGAGTGTTTAAGGCGGATGGGGAGAGTGTTTAAGGCGGATGGGGAGAGTGTTTAAGGCGGATGGGGAGAGTGTTTAAGGCGGATGGGGAGAGTGTTTAAGGCGGATGGGGAGAGTGTTTAAGGCGGATGGGGAGAGTGTTTAAGGTGGATGGGGAGAGTGTTTAAGGTGGATGGGGAGAGTGTTTAAGGTGGATGGGGAGAGTTTTTAAGGTGGATGGGGAGAGTGTTTAAGGCGGATGGGGAGAGTGTTTAAGGTGGATGGGGAGAGTGTTTAAGGTGGATGGGGAGAGTGTTTAAGGTGGATAGAGAGATTGTATAAGGCGGATGGGGAGAGTGTTTAAGGTGGATGGGGAGCGTGTTTAAGGTGGATGGAGAGATTGTTTAAGGCGGATGGGGAGAGTGTTTAAGGCGGATGGGGAGAGTGTTTAAGGTGGATGAGGAGAATGTTTAAGGTGGCTGGGGAGAGTGTTTAAGGCGGATGGGGAGAGTGTTTAAGGTGGATGGGGAGAGTTTTTAAGGCGGATGGGAAGAGTGTTTAAGGCGGATGGAGAGATTGTTTAAGGCGGATGGGGAGAGTGTTTAAGGCGGAAGGGGAGAGTGTTTAAGGCGGATGGGGAGAGTGTTTAAGGCGGATGGGGAGAGTGTTTAAGGCGGATGGGGAGAGTGTTTAAGGCGGATGGGGAGAGTGTTTAAGGCGGATGGGGAGAGTGTTTAAGGCGGATGGGGAGAGTGTTTAAGGTGGATGGGGAGAGTGTTTAAAGCGGATGGGGAGAGTGTTTAAGGCAGCTGGGGAGAGTGTTTAAGGTGGATGGGGAGAGTGTTTAAGGTGGATGGGGAGAGTATTTAAGGCGGATGGGGAGAGTGTTTAAGGTGCTGGATGGGGAGAGTGTTTAAGGTGGATGGGGAGAGTGTTTAAGGTGGATGGGGAGAGTGTTTAAGGCGGATGGGGAGAGTGTTTAAGGAGGATGGGGAGAGTGTTTAAGGCGGATGGTGAGAGTGTTTAAGGCGGATGGGGAGAATGTTTAAGGCGGATGGGGAGAGTGTTTAAGGCGGATGGGGAGAGTGTTTAAGGTGGATGGGGAGAATGTTTAAGACGGATGGGGAGTGTGTTTAAGGTGGATGGGGAGAGTGTTTAAGGTGGATGGGGAGAGTGTTTAAGGGGGATGGGAAGAGAATTTAAGGTGGATGGGGAGTGTGTTTAAGGGGGATGGGGAGAGTGTTTGAGGCGGATGGGGGGAGTGTTTAAGGTGGATGGGGAGAGTGTTTAAGGCGGATGGAGAGATTGTTTAAGGTGGATGGGGAGAGTGTTTAAGGCGGATGGGGAGAGTGTTTAAGGCGGATGGGGAGAGTGTTTAAGGCGGATGGGGAGAGTGTTTAAGGCGGATGGGGAGAGTGTTTAAGGTGGATGGGGAGAGTGTTTAAGGTGGATGGGGAGAGTGTTTAAGGTGGATGGGGAGATTGTTTAAGGCGGATGGGGAGAGTGTTTAAGGTGGATGGGGAGTGTGTTTAAGGTGGATGGGGAGAGTGTTTAAGGCGGATGGGGAGAGTGTTTAAGGCGGATGGGGAGAGTGTTTAAGGCGGATGGAGAGATTGTTTAAGGTGGATGGGGAGAGTGTTTAAGGTGGATGGGGAGAGTGTTTAAGGTGGATGGGGAGAGTGTTTAAGGTGGATGGGGAGAGTGTTTAAGGCGGATGGGGAGATTGTTTAAGGTGGATGGGGAGTGTGTTTAAGGTGGATGGGGAGAGTGTTTAAGGCGGATGGGGGGAATGTTTAAGGCGGATGGGGAGAGTGTTTAAGGCGGATGGGGAGAGTGTTTAAGGCGGATGGGGAGAGTGTTTAAGGCGGATGGGGAGAGTGTTCAAGGCGGATGGGGAGAGTGTTTAAGGCGGATGGGGAGAGTGTTTAAGGCGGATGGGGAGAGTGTTTAAGGCGGATGGGGGGGGTGTTTAAGGTGGATGGGGAGAGTGTTTAATGCGGATGGGGAGAGTGTTTAAGGCGGATGGGGGGGTGTTTAAGGTGGATGGGGAGAGTGTTTAAGGTGGATGGGGAGGTTGTTTAAGGTCGATAGTGAGAGTGTTTAAGGTGGATGGGGAGATAGTTTAAGGTGGATGGGGAGAGTGTTTAAGGTGGATGGGGAGAGTGTTTAAGGAGGATGGGGAGAGTGTTTAAGGCGGATGGGGAGAGTGTTTAAGGCGGATGGGGAGAGTGTTTAAGGCGGATGGAGAGATTGTTTAAGGTGGATGGGGAGAGTGTTTAAGGTGGATGGGGAGAGTGTTTAAGGTGGATGGGGAGAGTGTTTAAGGCGGATGGAGAGATTGTTTAAGTCGGATGGGGAGAGTGTTTAAGGCGGATGGGGAGAGTGTTTAAGGCGGATGGGGAGAGTGTTTAAGGTGGATGGGGAGAGTGTTTAAGGTGGATGGGGAGAGTGTTTAAGGCGGATGGGGAGAGTGTTTAACGCGGATGGGGAGAGTGTTTAAGGCGGATGGGGAGAGTGTTTAAGGTGGATGGGGAGAGTGTTTAAGGCGGATGGGGAGAGTGTTTAAGGTGGATGGGGAGAGTGTTTAAGGTGGATGGGGAGAGTGTTTAAGGTGGATGGGGAAATTGTTTAAGGCGGATGGGGAGAGTGTTTAAGGCAGATAGGGAGAGTGTTTAAGGCGGATGGGGAGAGTGTTTAAGGCAGATAGGGAGAGTGTTTAAGGCGGATGGGGAGAGTGTTTAAGGTGGATGGGGAGAGTGTTTAAGGTGGATGGGGAGCGTGTTTAAGGCGGATGGGGAGAGTGTTTAACGCGGATGGGGAGAGTGTTTAAGGCGGATGGGGAGAGTGTTTAAGGCGGATGGGGAGAGTGTTTAAGGTGGATGGGGAGAGTGTTTAAGGTGGATGCGGAGAGTGTTTAAGGTGGATGGGGAGAGTGTTTAAGGTGGATGGGGAGAGTGTTTAAGGGGGATGGGGAGAGTGTTTAAGGCGGATGGGGAGAGTGTTTAAGGTGGATGGGGAGAGTGTTTAAGGTGGATGGGGAGAGTGTTTAAGGCGGATGGGGAGATTGTTAAAGTCGGATGGGGAGAGTGTTTAAGGCGGATGGGGAGAGTGTTTAAGGTGGATGGGGAGAATGTTTGAGGCGGATGGGGAGAGTGTTTGAGGCGGATGGGGAGAGTGTTTAAGGCGGATGGGGATAGTGTTTAAGGCGGATGGGGAGAGTGTTTAAGGTGGATGGGGAGAGTGTTTAAGGCGGATGGGGAGAGTGTTTAAGGTGGATGGGGAGAGTGTTTAAGGTGGATGGGGAGAGTGTTTAAGGTGGATGGGGAGAGTGTTTAAGGTGGATGGGGAGAGTGTTTAAGGCGGATGGGGAGAGTGTTTAAGGTGGATGGGGAGAATGTTTAAGGTGGATGGGGAGAGTGTTTAAGGTGGATGGGGAGAGTGTTTAAGGTGGTGGATGGGGAGAGGGTTTAAGGTGCTGGATGGGGAGAGTGTTTAAGGTGGATGGGGAGAATGTTTAAGGCGGATGGGAAGAGTGTTTAAGGCGGATGGAGAGATTGTTTAAGGCGGATGGGGAGAGTGTTTAAGGCGGAAGGGGAGAGTGTTTAAGGCGGATGGGGAGAGTGTTTAAGGCGGATGGGGAGAGTGTTTAAGGCGGATGGGGAGAGTGTTTAAGGCGGATGGGGAGAGTGTTTAAGGTGGTGGATGGGGAGAGTGTTTAAGGTGGATGGGGAGAGTGTTTAAGGTGGATGGGGAGAGTGTTTAAGGCGGATGGGGAGAGTGTTTAAGGCGGATGGGGAGAATGTTTAAGGCGGATGGGGAGAGTGTTTAAGGCGGATGGGGAGAGTGTTTAAGGTGGATGGGGAGAATGTTTAAGACGGATGGGGAGTGTGTTTAAGGTGGATGGGGAGAGTGTTTAAGGTGGATGGGGAGAGTGTTTAAGGGGGATGGGAAGAGAATTTAAGGTGGATGGGGAGTGTGTTTAAGGGGGATGGGGAGAGTGTTTGAGGCGGATGGGGGGAGTGTTTAAGGTGGATGGGGAGAGTGTTTAAGGCGGATGGAGAGATTGTTTAAGGTGGATGGGGAGAGTGTTTAAGGCGGATGGGGAGAGTGTTTAAGGCGGATGGGGAGAGTGTTTAAGGCGGATGGGGAGAGTGTTTAAGGCGGATGGGGAGAGTGTTTAAGGTGGATGGGGAGAGTGTTTAAGGTGGATGGGGAGAGTGTTTAAGGCGGATGGGGAGATTGTTTAAGGCGGATGGGGAGAGTGTTTAAGGTGGATGGGGAGTGTGTTTAAGGTGGATGGGGAGAGTGTTTAAGGTGGATGGGGAGAGTGTTTAAGGCGGATGGGGAGAGTGTTTAAGGCGGATGGAGAGATTGTTTAAGGTGGATGGGGAGAGTGTTTAAGGTGGATGGGGAGAGTGTTTAAGGTGGATGGGGAGAGTGTTTAAGGTGGATGGGGAGAGTGTTTAAGGCGGATGGGGAGATTGTTTAAGGTGGATGGGGAGTGTGTTTAAGGTGGATGGGGAGAGTGTTTAAGGCGGATGGGGGGAATGTTTAAGGCGGATGGGGAGAGTGTTTAAGGCGGATGGGGAGAGTGTTTAAGGCGGATGGGGAGAGTGTTTAAGGCGGATGGGGAGAGTGTTTAAGGCGGATGGGGAGAGTGTTCAAGGCGGATGGGGAGAGTGTTTAAGGCGGATGGGGAGAGTGTTTAAGGCGGATGGGGAGAGTGTTTAAGGCGGATGGGGGGGTGTTTAAGGTGGATGGGGAGAGTGTTTAATGCGGATGGGGAGAGTGTTTAAGGCGGATGGGGGGGTGTTTAAGGTGGATGGGGAGAGTGTTTAAGGTGGATGGGGAGGGTGTTTAAGGTCGATAGTGAGAGTGTTTAAGGTGGATGGGGAGATAGTTTAAGGTGGATGGGGAGAGTGTTTAAGGTGGATGGGGAGAGTGTTTAAGGAGGATGGGGAGAGTGTTTAAGGCGGATGGGGAGAGTGTTTAAGGCGGATGGGGAGAGTGTTTAAGGCGGATGGAGAGATTGTTTAAGGTGGATGGGGAGAGTGTTTAAGGTGGATGGGGAGAGTGTTTAAGGTGGATGGGGAGAGTGTTTAAGGCGGATGGAGAGATTGTTTAAGTCGGATGGGGAGAGTGTTTAAGGCGGATGGGGAGAGTGTTTAAGGCGGATGGGGAGAGTGTTTAAGGCGGATGGGGAGAGTGTTTAAGGCGGATGTGGAGAGTGTTTAAGGTGGATGGGGAGAGTGTTTAAGGTGGATGGGGAGAGTGTTTAAGACGGATGGGGAGAGTGTTTAAGGTGGATGGGGAGAGTGTTTAAGGTGGATGGGGAGAGTGTTTAAGGTGGATGGGGAGATTGTTTAAGGCGGATGGGGAGAGTGTTTAAGGCAGATAGGGAGAGTGTTTAAGGCGGATGTGGAGAGTGTTTAAGGCGGATGGGGAGAGTGTTTAAGGCGGATGGGGAGAGTGTTTAAGGCGGATGGGGAGAGTGTTTAAGGCGGATGTGGAGAGTGTTTAAGGTGGATGGGGAGAGTGTTTAAGGTGGATGCGGAGAGTGTTTAAGGTGGATGGGGAGAGTGTTTAAGGTGGATGGGGAGAGTGTTTAAGGGGGATGGGGAGAGTGTTTAAGGCGGATGGGGAGAGTGTTTAAGGTGGATGGGGAGAGTGTTTAAGGTGGATGGGGAGAGTGTTTAAGGTGGATGGGGAGAGTGTTTAAGGTGGATGGGGAGAGTGTTTAAGGTGGATGGGGAGAGTGTTTAAGGTGGATGGGGAGAGTGTTTAAGGTGGATGGGGAGGGTGTTTAAGGCGGATGGGGACAGTGTTTAAGGCGGATGGGGAGAGTGTTTAAGGCGGATAGGGACAGTGTTTAAAGTGGATGGGGAGAGTGTTTAAGGCGGATGGGGACAGTGTTTAAGGTGGATGGGGAGAGTGTTTAAGGTGGATGGGGAGAGTGTTTAAGGTGGATGGGGAGAATGTTTAAGGGGGATGGGGAGAGTGTTTAAGGCGGATGGGGAGAGTGTTTAAGGTGGATGGGGAGAGTGTTTAAGGCGGATGGGGAGAGTGTTTAAGGCGGATGGGGAGAGTGTTTAAGGTGGATGGGGAGAGTGTTTAAGGTGGTGGATGGGGAGAGTGTTTAAGGTGGATGGGGAGACTGTTTAAGGCGGATGGGGAGAGTGTTTAAGGTGGATGGGGAGAGTGTTTAAGGCGGATGGGGAGAGTGTTTAAGGCGGATGGGGAGAATGTTTAAGGCGGATGGGGAGAGTGTTTAAGGCGGATGGGGAGAGTGTTTAAGGTGGATGGGGAGAATGTTTAAGGCGGATGGGGAGTGTGTTTAAGGTGGATGGGGAGAGTGTTTAAGGTGGATGGGGAGAATGTTTAAGGGGGATGGGGAGAGTGTTTAAGGGGGATGGGGAGAGTGTTTGAGGCGGATGGGGAGAGTGTTTAAGGTGGATGGGGAGAGTGTTTAAGGCGGATGGAGAGATTGTTTAAGGTGGATGGGGAGAGTGTTTAAGGTGGATGGGGAGAGTGTTTAAGGCGGATGGGGAGAGTGTTTAAGGTGGATGGGGAGAGTGTTTAAGGTGGATGGGGAGAATGTTTAAGGCGGATGGGGAGAGTGTTTAAGGCGGATGTGGAGAGTGTTTAAGGCGGATGGGGAGAGTGTTTAAGGCGGATGGGGAGAGTGTTTAAGGGGGATGGGGAGAGTGTTTAAGGCGGATGGGGAGAGTGTTTAAGGTGGATGGGGAGAGTGTTTAAGGTGGATGGGGAGAGTGTTTAAGGCGGATGGGGAGAGTGTTTAAGGTGGATGGGGAGAGTGTTTAAGGTGGATGGGGAGAATGTTTAAGGTGGATGGGGAGAGTGTTTAAGGTGGATGGGGAGAGTGTTTAAGGTGGTGGATGGGGAGAGGGTTTAAGGTGCTGGATGGGGAGAGTGTTTAAGGTGGATGTGGAGAATGTTTAAGGCGGATGGGAAGAGTGTTTAAGGCGGATGGAGAGATTGTTTAAGGCGGATGGGGAGAGTGTTTAAGGCGGAAGGGGAGAGTGTTTAAGGCGGATGGGGAGAGTGTTTAAGGCGGATGGGGAGAGTGTTTAAGGCGGATGGGGAGACTGTTTAAGGCGGATGGGGAGAGTGTTTAAGGTGGTGGATGGGGAGAGTGTTTAAGGTGGATGGGGAGAGTGTTTAAGGTGGATGGGGAGAGTGTTTAAGGCGGATGGGGAGAGTGTTTAAGGCGGATGGGGAGAATGTTTAAGGCGGATGGGGAGAGTGTTTAAGGCGGATGGGGAGAGTGTTTAAGGTGGATGGGGAGAATGTTTAAGACGGATGGGGAGTGTGTTTAAGGTGGATGGGGAGAGTGTTTAAGGTGGATGGGGAGAGTGTTTAAGGGGGATGGGAAGAGAATTTAAGGTGGATGGGGAGTGTGTTTAAGGGGGATGGGGAGAGTGTTTGAGGCGGATGGGGGGAGTGTTTAAGGTGGATGGGGAGAGTGTTTAAGGCGGATGGAGAGATTGTTTAAGGTGGATGGGGAGAGTGTTTAAGGCGGATGGGGAGAGTGTTTAAGGCGGATGGGGAGAGTGTTTAAGGCGGATGGGGAGAGTGTTTAAGGCGGATGGGGAGAGTGTTTAAGGTGGATGGGGAGAGTGTTTAAGGTGGATGGGGAGAGTGTTTAAGGCGGATGGGGAGATTGTTTAAGGCGGATGGGGAGAGTGTTTAAGGTGGATGGGGAGTGTGTTTAAGGTGGATGGGGAGAGTGTTTAAGGTGGATGGGGAGAGTGTTTAAGGCGGATGGGGAGAGTGTTTAAGGCGGATGGAGAGATTGTTTAAGGTGGATGGGGAGAGTGTTTAAGGCGGATGGGGAGAGTGTTTAAGGTGGATGGGGAGAGTGTTTAAGGTGGATGGGGAGAGTGTTTAAGGCGGATGGGGAGATTGTTTAAGGTGGATGGGGAGTGTGTTTAAGGTGGATGGGGAGAGTGTTTAAGGCGGATGGGGGGAATGTTTAAGGCGGATGGGGAGAGTGTTTAAGGCGGATGGGGAGAGTGTTTAAGGCGGATGGGGAGAGTGTTTAAGGCGGATGGGGAGAGTGTTTAAGGCGGATGGGGAGAGTGTTCAAGGCGGATGGGGAGAGTGTTTAAGGCGGATGGGGAGAGTGTTTAAGGCGGATGGGGAGAGTGTTTAAGGCGGATGGGGGGGTGTTTAAGGTGGATGGGGAGAGTGTTTAATGCGGATGGGGAGAGTGTTTAAGGCGGATGGGGGGGTGTTTAAGGTGGATGGGGAGAGTGTTTAAGGTGGATGGGGAGGGTGTTTAAGGTCGATAGTGAGAGTGTTTAAGGTGGATGGGGAGATAGTTTAAGGTGGATGGGGAGAGTGTTTAAGGTGGATGGGGAGAGTGTTTAAGGAGGATGGGGAGAGTGTTTAAGGCGGATGGGGAGAGTGTTTAAGGCGGATGGGGAGAGTGTTTAAGGCGGATGGAGAGATTGTTTAAGGTGGATGGGGAGAGTGTTTAAGGTGGATGGGGAGAGTGTTTAAGGTGGATGGGGAGAGTGTTTAAGGCGGATGGAGAGATTGTTTAAGTCGGATGGGGAGAGTGTTTAAGGCGGATGGGGAGAGTGTTTAAGGCGGATGGGGAGAGTGTTTAAGGCGGATGGGGAGAGTGTTTAAGGCGGATGTGGAGAGTGTTTAAGGTGGATGGGGAGAGTGTTTAAGGTGGATGGGGAGAGTGTTTAAGGCGGATGGGGAGAGTGTTTAAGGTGGATGGGGAGAGTGTTTAAGGTGGATGGGGAGAGTGTTTAAGGTGGATGGGGAGATTGTTTAAGGCGGATGGGGAGAGTGTTTAAGGCAGATAGGGAGAGTGTTTAAGGCGGATGTGGAGAGTGTTTAAGGCGGATGGGGAGAGTGTTTAAGGCGGATGGGGAGAGTGTTTAAGGCGGATGGGGAGAGTGTTTAAGGCGGATGTGGAGAGTGTTTAAGGTGGATGGGGAGATTGTTTAAGGTGGATGCGGAGAGTGTTTAAGGTGGATGGGGAGAGTGTTTAAGGTGGATGGGGAGAGTGTTTAAGGGGGATGGGGAGAGTGTTTAAGGCGGATGGGGAGAGTGTTTAAGGTGGATGGGGAGAGTGTTTAAGGTGGATGGGGAGAGTGTTTAAGGTGGATGGGGAGAGTGTTTAAGGTGGATGGGGAGAGTGTTTAAGGTGGATGGGGAGAGTGTTTAAGGTGGATGGGGAGAGTGTTTAAGGTGGATGGGGAGGGTGTTTAAGGCGGATGGGGACAGTGTTTAAGGCGGATGGGGGGAGTGTTTAAGGCGGATAGGGACAGTGTTTAAGGTGGATGGGGAGAGTGTTTAAGGCGGATGGGGACAGTGTTTAAGGTGGATGGGGAGAGTGTTTAAGGTGGATGGGGAGAGTGTTTAAGGTGGATGGGGAGAATGTTTAAGGGGGATGGGGAGAGTGTTTAAGGCGGATGGGGAGAGTGTTTAAGGTGGATGGGGAGAGTGTTTAAGGCGGATGGGGAGAGTGTTTAAGGCGGATGGGGAGAGTGTTTAAGGTGGATGGGGAGAGTGTTTAAGGTGGTGGATGGGGAGAGTGTTTAAGGTGGATGGGGAGACTGTTTAAGGCGGATGGGGAGAGTGTTTAAGGTGGATGGGGAGAGTGTTTAAGGCGGATGGGGAGAGTGTTTAAGGCGGATGGGGAGAATGTTTAAGGCGGATGGGGAGAGTGTTTAAGGCGGATGGGGAGAGTGTTTAAGGTGGATGGGGAGAATGTTTAAGGCGGATGGGGAGTGTGTTTAAGGTGGATGGGGAGAGTGTTTAAGGTGGATGGGGAGAATGTTTAAGGGGGATGGGGAGAGTGTTTAAGGGGGATGGGGAGAGTGTTTGAGGCGGATGGGGAGAGTGTTTAAGGTGGATGGGGAGAGTGTTTAAGGCGGATGGAGAGATTGTTTAAGGTGGATGGGGAGAGTGTTTAAGGTGGATGGGGAGAGTGTTTAAGGCGGATGGGGAGAGTGTTTAAGGTGGATGGGGAGAGTGTTTAAGGTGGATGGGGAGAATGTTTAAGGCGGATGGGGAGAGTGTTTAAGGCGGATGTGGAGAGTGTTTAAGGCGGATGGGGAGAGTGTTTAAGGCGGATGGGGAGAGTGTTTAAGGGGGATGGGGAGAGTGTTTAAGGCGGATGGGGAGAGTGTTTAAGGTGGATGGGGAGAGTGTTTAAGGTGGATGGGGAGAGTGTTTAAGGCGGATGGGGAGAGTGTTTAAGGTGGATGGGGAGAGTGTTTAAGGTGGATGGGGAGAATGTTTAAGGTGGATGGGGAGAGTGTTTAAGGTGGATGGGGAGAGTGTTTAAGGTGGTGGATGGGGAGAGGGTTTAAGGTGCTGGATGGGGAGAGTGTTTAAGGTGGATGTGGAGAATGTTTAAGGCGGATGGGAAGAGTGTTTAAGGCGGATGGAGAGATTGTTTAAGGCGGATGGGGAGAGTGTTTAAGGCGGAAGGGGAGAGTGTTTAAGGCGGATGGGGAGAGTGTTTAAGGCGGATGGGGAGAGTGTTTAAGGCGGATGGGGAGAGTGTTTAAGGCGGATGGGGAGAGTGTTTAAGGTGGTGGATGGGGAGAGTGTTTAAGGTGGATGGGGAGAGTGTTTAAGGTGGATGGGGAGAGTGTTTAAGGCGGATGGGGAGAGTGTTTAAGGCGGATGGGGAGAATGTTTAAGGCGGATGGGGAGAGTGTTTAAGGCGGATGGGGAGAGTGTTTAAGGTGGATGGGGAGAATGTTTAAGACGGATGGGGAGTGTGTTTAAGGTGGATGGGGAGAGTGTTTAAGGTGGATGGGGAGAGTGTTTAAGGGGGATGGGAAGAGAATTTAAGGTGGATGGGGAGTGTGTTTAAGGGGGATGGGGAGAGTGTTTGAGGCGGATGGGGGGAGTGTTTAAGGTGGATGGGGAGAGTGTTTAAGGCGGATGGAGAGATTGTTTAAGGTGGATGGGGAGAGTGTTTAAGGCGGATGGGGAGAGTGTTTAAGGCGGATGGGGAGAGTGTTTAAGGCGGATGGGGAGAGTGTTTAAGGCGGATGGGGAGAGTGTTTAAGGTGGATGGGGAGAGTGTTTAAGGTGGATGGGGAGAGTGTTTAAGGCGGATGGGGAGATTGTTTAAGGCGGATGGGGAGAGTGTTTAAGGTGGATGGGGAGTGTGTTTAAGGTGGATGGGGAGAGTGTTTAAGGTGGATGGGGAGAGTGTTTAAGGCGGATGGGGAGAGTGTTTAAGGCGGATGGAGAGATTGTTTAAGGTGGATGGGGAGAGTGTTTAAGGCGGATGGGGAGAGTGTTTAAGGTGGATGGGGAGAGTGTTTAAGGTGGATGGGGAGAGTGTTTAAGGCGGATGGGGAGATTGTTTAAGGTGGATGGGGAGTGTGTTTAAGGTGGATGGGGAGAGTGTTTAAGGCGGATGGGGGGAATGTTTAAGGCGGATGGGGAGAGTGTTTAAGGCGGATGGGGAGAGTGTTTAAGGCGGATGGGGAGAGTGTTTAAGGCGGATGGGGAGAGTGTTTAAGGCGGATGGGGAGAGTGTTCAAGGCGGATGGGGAGAGTGTTTAAGGCGGATGGGGAGAGTGTTTAAGGCGGATGGGGAGAGTGTTTAAGGCGGATGGGGGGGTGTTTAAGGTGGATGGGGAGAGTGTTTAATGCGGATGGGGAGAGTGTTTAAGGCGGATGGGGGGGTGTTTAAGGTGGATGGGGAGAGTGTTTAAGGTGGATGGGGAGGGTGTTTAAGGTCGATAGTGAGAGTGTTTAAGGTGGATGGGGAGATAGTTTAAGGTGGATGGGGAGAGTGTTTAAGGTGGATGGGGAGAGTGTTTAAGGAGGATGGGGAGAGTGTTTAAGGCGGATGGGGAGAGTGTTTAAGGCGGATGGGGAGAGTGTTTAAGGCGGATGGAGAGATTGTTTAAGGTGGATGGGGAGAGTGTTTAAGGTGGATGGGGAGAGTGTTTAAGGTGGATGGGGAGAGTGTTTAAGGCGGATGGAGAGATTGTTTAAGTCGGATGGGGAGAGTGTTTAAGGCGGATGGGGAGAGTGTTTAAGGCGGATGGGGAGAGTGTTTAAGGCGGATGGGGAGAGTGTTTAAGGCGGATGTGGAGAGTGTTTAAGGTGGATGGGGAGAGTGTTTAAGGTGGATGGGGAGAGTGTTTAAGGCGGATGGGGAGAGTGTTTAAGGTGGATGGGGAGAGTGTTTAAGGTGGATGGGGAGAGTGTTTAAGGTGGATGGGGAGATTGTTTAAGGCGGATGGGGAGAGTGTTTAAGGCAGATAGGGAGAGTGTTTAAGGCGGATGTGGAGAGTGTTTAAGGCGGATGGGGAGAGTGTTTAAGGCGGATGGGGAGAGTGTTTAAGGCGGATGGGGAGAGTGTTTAAGGCGGATGTGGAGAGTGTTTAAGGTGGATGGGGAGATTGTTTAAGGTGGATGCGGAGAGTGTTTAAGGTGGATGGGGAGAGTGTTTAAGGTGGATGGGGAGAGTGTTTAAGGGGGATGGGGAGAGTGTTTAAGGCGGATGGGGAGAGTGTTTAAGGTGGATGGGGAGAGTGTTTAAGGTGGATGGGGAGAGTGTTTAAGGTGGATGGGGAGAGTGTTTAAGGTGGATGGGGAGAGTGTTTAAGGTGGATGGGGAGAGTGTTTAAGGTGGATGGGGAGGGTGTTTAAGGCGGATGGGGACAGTGTTTAAGGCGGATGGGGGGAGTGTTTAAGGCGGATAGGGACAGTGTTTAAGGTGGATGGGGAGAGTGTTTAAGGCGGATGGGGACAGTGTTTAAGGTGGATGGGGAGAGTGTTTAAGGTGGATGGGGAGAGTGTTTAAGGTGGATGGGGAGAATGTTTAAGGGGGATGGGGAGAGTGTTTAAGGCGGATGGGGAGAGTGTTTAAGGTGGATGGGGAGAGTGTTTAAGGCGGATGGGGAGAGTGTTTAAGGCGGATGGGGAGAGTGTTTAAGGTGGATGGGGAGAGTGTTTAAGGTGGTGGATGGGGAGAGTGTTTAAGGTGGATGGGGAGACTGTTTAAGGCGGATGGGGAGAGTGTTTAAGGTGGATGGGGAGAGTGTTTAAGGCGGATGGGGAGAGTGTTTAAGGCGGATGGGGAGAATGTTTAAGGCGGATGGGGAGAGTGTTTAAGGCGGATGGGGAGAGTGTTTAAGGTGGATGGGGAGAATGTTTAAGGCGGATGGGGAGTGTGTTTAAGGTGGATGGGGAGAGTGTTTAAGGTGGATGGGGAGAATGTTTAAGGGGGATGGGGAGAGTGTTTAAGGGGGATGGGGAGAGTGTTTGAGGCGGATGGGGAGAGTGTTTAAGGTGGATGGGGAGAGTGTTTAAGGCGGATGGAGAGATTGTTTAAGGTGGATGGGGAGAGTGTTTAAGGAGGATGGGGAGAGTGTTTAAGGCGGATGGGGAGAGTGTTTAAGGTGGATGGGGAGAGTGTTTAAGGTGGATGGGGAGAATGTTTAAGGCGGATGGGGAGAGTGTTTAAGGCGGATGTGGAGAGTGTTTAAGGCGGATGGGGAGAGTGTTTAAGGCGGATGGGGAGAGTGTTTAAGGGGGATGGGGAGAGTGTTTAAGGCGGATGGGGAGAGTGTTTAAGGTGGATGGGGAGAGTGTTTAAGGTGGATGGGGAGAGTGTTTAAGGTGGATGGGGAGAGTGTTTAAGGTGGATGGGGAGAGTGTTTAAGGTGGATGGGGAGAGTGTTTAAGGTGGATGGGGAGGGTGTTTAAGGCGGATGGGGACAGTGTTTAAGGCGGATGGGGAGAGTGTTTAAGGCGGATAGGGACAGTGTTTAAGGTGGATGGGGAGAGTGTTTAAGGCGGATGGGGACAGTGTTTAAGGTGGATGGGGAGAGTGTTTAAGGTGGATGGGGAGAGTGTTTAAGGTGGATGGGGAGAATGTTTAAGGGGGATGGGGAGAGTGTTTAAGGCGGATGGGGAGAGTGTTTAAGGTGGATGGGGAGAGTGTTTAAGGCGGATGGGGAGAGTGTTTAAGGCGGATGGGGAGAGTGTTTAAGGTGGATGGGGAGAGTGTTTAAGGTGGTGGATGGGGAGAGTGTTTAAGGTGGATGGGGAGACTGTTTAAGGCGGATGGGGAGAGTGTTTAAGGTGGATGGGGAGAGTGTTTAAGGCGGATGGGGAGAGTGTTTAAGGCGGATGGGGAGAATGTTTAAGGCGGATGGGGAGAGTGTTTAAGGCGGATGGGGAGAGTGTTTAAGGTGGATGGGGAGAATGTTTAAGGCGGATGGGGAGTGTGTTTAAGGTGGATGGGGAGAGTGTTTAAGGTGGATGGGGAGAATGTTTAAGGGGGATGGGGAGAGTGTTTAAGGGGGATGGGGAGAGTGTTTGAGGCGGATGGGGAGAGTGTTTAAGGTGGATGGGGAGAGTGTTTAAGGCGGATGGAGAGATTGTTTAAGGTGGATGGGGAGAGTGTTTAAGGTGGATGGGGAGAGTGTTTAAGGCGGATGGGGAGAGTGTTTAAGGTGGATGGGGAGAGTGTTTAAGGTGGATGGGGAGAATGTTTAAGGTGGATGGGGAGAGTGTTTAAGGCGGATGGGGAGAGTGTTTAAGGTGGATGGGGAGTGTGTTTAAGGTGGATGGGGAGAGTGTTTAAGGGGGATGGGGAGAGTGTTTAAGGCGGATGGGGAGAGTGTTTAAGGTGGATGGGGAGAGTGTTTAAGGCGGATGGGGAGAGTGTTTAAGGCGGCTGGGGAGAGTGTTTAAGGTGGATGGGGAGAGTGTTTAAGGTGGATGGGGAGAGTATTTAAGGCGGATGGAGAGAGTGTTTAAGGTGGTGGATGGGGAGAGTGTTTAAGGTGGATGGGGAGAGTGTTTAAGGTGGATGGGGAGAGTGTTTAAGGCGGATGGGGAGAGTGTTTAAGGCGGATGGGGAGAGTGTTTAAGGTGGATGGGGAGAATGTTTAAGGCGGATGGGGAGTGTGTTTAAGGTGGATGGGGAGAGTGTTTAAGGTGGATGGGGAGAGTGTTTAAGGGGGATGGGAAGAGTATTTAAGGTGGATGGGGAGTGTGTTTAAGGGGGATGGGGAGAGTGTTTGAGGCGGATGGGGAGAGTGTTTAAGGTGGATGGGGAGAGTGTTTAAGGCGGATGGAGAGATTGTTTAAGGTGGATGGGGAGAGTGTTTAAGGTGGATGGGGAGAGTGTTTAAGGCGGATGGGGAGAGTGTTTAAGGCGGATGGGGAGAGTGTTTAAGGCGGATGGGGAGAGTGTTTAAGGTGGATGGGGAGAGTGTTTAAGGTGGATTGGGAGAGTGTTTAAGGCGGATGGGGAGAGTGTTTAAGATGGATGGGGAGTTTGTTTAAGGTGGATGGGGAGAGTGTTTAAGGTGGATGGGGAGAGTGTTTAAGGCGGATGGGGAGAGTGTTTAAGGCGGATGGAGAGATTATTTAAGGTGGATGGGGAGAGTGTTTAAGGTGGATGGGGAGAGTGTTTAAGGTGGATGGGGAGAGTGTTTCAGGTGGATGGGGAGAGTGTTTAAGGCGGATGGGGAGAGTGTTTAAGGCGGATGGGGAGTGTGTTTAAGGCGGATGGGGAGAGTGTTTAAGGCGGATAGGGAGAGTGTTTAAGGCGGATGGGGAGAGTGTTTAAGGCGGATGGGGAGAGTGATTAAGGCGGATGGGGAGAGTGTTTAAGGCGGATGGGGAGAGTGTTTAAGGCGGATGGGGAGAGTGTTTAAGGCGGATGGGGAGAGTGTTTAAGGCGGATGGGGAGAGTGTTTAAGGCGGATGGGGAGAGTGTTTAAGGCGGATGGGGAGAGTGTTTAACGCGGATGGGGAGAGTGTTTAAGGCGGATGGGGAGAGTGTTTAAGGTGGATGGGGAGAGTGTTTAAGGTGGATGGGGGGGGTGTTTAAGGTGGATGGGGAGAGTGTTTAAGGTGGATGGGGAGGGTGTTTAAGGTGGATGGGGAGAGTGTTTAAGGTGGATGGGGAGAGAGTTTAAGGTGGATGGGGAGAGTGTTTAAGGCGGATGGGGAGAGTGTTTCAGTAGGATGGAGAGATTGTTTAAGGTGGATGGGGAGAGTGTTTAAGGTGGATGGGGAGAGTGTTTAAGGTGGATGGGGAGAGTGTTTAAGGCGGATGGGGAGATTGTTAAAGTCGGATGGGGAGAGTGTTTAAGGCGGATGGGGAGAGTGTTTAAGGTGGATGGGGAGAATGTTTGAGGTGGATGGGGAGAGTGTTTGAGGCGGATGGGGAGAGTATTTAAGGCGGATGGGGAGAGTGTTTAAGGTGGATGGGGAGAGTATTTAAGGCGGATGGGGAGAGTGTTTAAGGTGGTGGATGGGGAGAGTGTTTAAGGTGGATGGGGAGAGTGTTTAAGGTGGATGGGGAGAATGTTTGAGGTGGATGGGGAGAGTGTTTAAGGTGGATGGGGAGAGTATTTAAGGCGGATGGGGAGAGTGTTTAAGGTGGTGGATGGGGAGAGTGTTTAAGGTGGATGGGGAGAGTGTTTAAGGTGGATGGGGAGAGTGTTTAAGGCGGATGGGGAGAGTGTTTAAGGAGGATGGGGAGAGTGTTTAAGGCGGATGGTGAGAGTGTTTAAGGCGGATGGGGAGAATGTTTAAGGCGGATGGGGAGAGTGTTTAAGGCGGATGGGGAGAGTGTTTAAGGTGGATGGGGAGAATGTTTAAGACGGATGGGGAGTGTGTTTAAGGTGGATGGGGAGAGTGTTTAAGGTGGATGGGGAGAGTGTTTAAGGGGGATGGGAAGAGAATTTAAGGTGGATGGGGAGTGTGTTTAAGGGGGATGGGGAGAGTGTTTGAGGCGGATGGGGGGAGTGTTTAAGGTGGATGGGGAGAGTGTTTAAGGCGGATGGAGAGATTGTTTAAGGTGGATGGGGAGAGTGTTTAAGGCGGATGGGGAGAGTGTTTAAGGCGGATGGGGAGAGTGTTTAAGGCGGATGGGGAGAGTGTTTAAGGCGGATGGGGAGAGTGTTTAAGGTGGATGGGGAGAGTGTTTAAGGTGGATGGGGAGAGTGTTTAAGGTGGATGGGGAGATGGTTTAAGGCGGATGGGGAGAGTGTTTAAGGTGGATGGGGAGTGTGTTTAAAGTGGATGGGGAGAGTGTTTAAGGTGGATGGGGAGAGTGTTTAAGGCGGATGGGGAGAGTGTTTAAGGCGGATGGAGAGATTGTTTAAGGTGGATGGGGAGAGTTTTTAAGGTGGAGGGGAGAGTGTTTAAGGTGGATGGGGAGAGTGTTTAAGGTGGATGGGGAGAGTGTTTAAGGCGGATGGGGAGATTGTTTAAGGTGGATGGGGAGTGTGTTTAAGGTGGATGGGGAGAGTGTTTAAGGCGGATGGGGGGAATGTTTAAGGCGGATGGGGAGAGTGTTTAAGGGGGATGGGGAGAGTGTTTGAGGCGGATGGGGAGAGTGTTTAAGGTGGATGGGGAGAGTGTTTAAGGCGGATGGAGAGATTGTTTAAGGTGGATGGGGAGAGTGTTTAAGGTGGATGGGGAGAGTGTTTAAGGCGGATGGGGAGAGTGTTTAAGGTGGATGGGGAGAGTGTTTAAGGTGGATGGGGAGAATGTTTAAGGTGGATGGGGAGAGTGTTTAAGGCGGATGGGGAGAGTGTTTAAGGTGGATGGGGAGTGTGTTTAAGGTGGATGGGGAGAGTGTTTAAGGGGGATGGGGAGAGTGTTTAAGGCGGATGGGGAGAGTGTTTAAGGTGGATGGGGAGAGTGTTTAAGGCGGATGGGGAGAGTGTTTAAGGCGGCTGGGGAGAGTGTTTAAGGTGGATGGGGAGAGTGTTTAAGGTGGATGGGGAGAGTATTTAAGGCGGATGGGGAGAGTGTTTAAGGTGGTGGATGGGGAGAGTGTTTAAGGTGGATGGGGAGAGTGTTTAAGGTGGATGGGGAGAGTGTTTAAGGCGGATGGGGAGAGTGTTTAAGGAGGATGGGGAGAGTGTTTAAGGCGGATGGTGAGAGTGTTTAAGGCGGATGGGGAGAATGTTTAAGGCGGATGGGGAGAGTGTTTAAGGCGGATGGGGAGAGTGTTTAAGGTGGATGGGGAGAATGTTTAAGGCGGATGGGGAGTGTGTTTAAGGTGGATGGGGAGAGTGTTTAAGGTGGATGGGGAGAGTGTTTAAGGGGGATGGGAAGAGTATTTAAGGTGGATGGGGAGTGTGTTTAAGGGGGATGGGGAGAGTGTTTGAGGCGGATGGGGAGAGTGTTTAAGGTGGATGGGGAGAGTGTTTAAGGCGGATGGAGAGATTGTTTAAGGTGGATGGGGAGAGTGTTTAAGGCGGATGGGGAGAGTGTTTAAGGCGGATGGGGAGAGTGTTTAAGGCGGATGGGGAGAGTGTTTAAGGTGGATGGGGAGAGTGTTTAAGGTGGATGGGGAGAGTGTTTAAGGTGGATTGGGAGAGTGTTTAAGGCGGATGGGGAGAGTGTTTAAGGTGGATGGGGAGTGTGTTTAAGGTGGATGGGGAGAGTGTTTAAGGTGGATGGGGAGAGTGTTTAAGGCGGATGGGGAGAGTGTTTAAGGCGGATGGGGAGATTGTTTAAGGTGGATGGGGAGAGTGTTTAAGGTGGATGGGGAGAGTGTTTAAGGTGGATGGGGAGAGTGTTTCAGGTGGATGGGGAGAGTGTTTAAGGCGGATGGGGAGAGTGTTTAAGGCGGATGGGGAGTGTGTTTAAGGCGGATGGGGAGAGTGTTTAAGGCGGATGGGGAGAGTGTTTAAGGCGGATGGGGAGAGTGTTTAAGGCGGATGGGGAGAGTGATTAAGGCGGATGGGGAGAGTGTTTAAGGCGGATGGGGAGAGTGTTTAAGGCGGATGGGGAGAGTGTTTAAGGCGGATGGGGAGAGTGTTTAAGGCGGATGGGGAGAGTGTTTAAGGCGGATGGGGAGAGTGTTTAAGGCGGATGGGGAGAGTGTTTAAGGCGGATGGGGAGAGTGTTTAAGGCGGATGGGGAGAGTGTTTAAGGTGGATGGGGAGAGTGTTTAAGGTGGATGGGGAGGTGTTTAAGTTGGATGGGGAGAGTGTTTAAGGTGGATGGGGAGGGTGTTTAAGGTGGATGGGGAGAGTGTTTAAGGTGGATGGGGAGAGAGTTTAAGGTGGATGGGGAGAGTGTTTATGGCGGATGGGGAGAGTGTTTCAGGAGGATGGAGAGATTGTTTAAGGTGGATGGGGAGAGTGTTTAAGGTGGATGGGGAGAGTGTTTAAGGCGGATGGGGAGAGTGTTTAAGGCGGATGGGGAGAGTGTTTAAGGTGGATGGGGAGAGTGTTTAAGGTGGATGGGGAGAGTTTTTAAGGTGGATGGGGAGAGTGTTTAAGGCGGATGGGGAGAGTGTTTAAGGTGGATGGGGAGAGTGTTTAAGGTGGATGGGGAGAGTGTTTAAGGTGGATAGAGAGATTGTATAAGGCGGATGGGGAGAGTGTTTAAGGTGGATGGGGAGCGTGTTTAAGGTGGTTGGAGAGATTGTTTAAGGCGGATGGGGAGAGTGTTTAAGGCGGATGGGGAGAGTGTTTAAGGTGGATGAGGAGAATGTTTAAGGTGGCTGGGGAGAGTGTTTAAGGCGGATGGGGAGAGTGTTTAAGGTGGATGGGGAGAGTTTTTAAGGGGGATGGGGAGAGTGTTTAAGGCGGATGGGGAGAGTGTTTAAGGTGGATGGGGAGAGTGTTTAAAGCGGATGGGGAGAGTGTTTAAGGCAGCTGGGGAGAGTGTTTAAGGTGGATGGGGAGAGTGTTTAAGGTGGATGGGGAGAGTATTTAAGGCGGATGGGGAGAGTGTTTAAGGTGGTGGATGGGGAGAGTGTTTAAGGTGGATGGGGAGAGTGTTTAAGGTGGATGGGGAGAGTGTTTAAGGCGGATGGGGAGAGTGTTTAAGGAGGATGGGGAGAGTGTTTAAGGCGGATGGTGAGAGTGTTTAAGGCGGATGGGGAGAATGTTTAAGGCGGATGGGGAGAGTGTTTAAAGCGGATGGGGAGAGTGTTTAAGGTGGATGGGGAGAATGTTTAAGACGGATGGGGAGTGTGTTTAAGGTGGATGGGGAGAGTGTTTAAGGTGGATGGGGAGAGTGTTTAAGGCGGATGGGGAAAGTGTTTAAGGTGGATGGGGAGAGTGTTTAAGGTGGATGGGGAGATGGTTTAAGGCGGATGGGGAGAGTGTTTAAGGTGGATGGGGAGTGTGTTTAAGGTGGATGGGGAGTGTGTTTAAGGTGGATGGGGAGAGTGTTTAAGGCGGATGGGGGGAATGTTTAAGGTGGATGGGGAGATGGTTTAAGGCGGATGGGGAGAGTGTTTAAGGTGGATGGGGAGTGTGTTTAAAGTGGATGGGGAGAGTGTTTAAGGGGGATGGGGAGAGTGTTTGAGGCGGATGGGGGGAGTGTTTAAGGTGGATGGGGAGAGTGTTTAAGGCGGATGGAGAGATTGTTTAAGGTGGATGGGGAGAGTGTTTAAGGCGGATGGGGAGAGTGTTTAAGGCGGATGGGGAGAGTGTTTAAGGCGGATGGGGAGAGTGTTTAAGGCGGATGGGGAGAGTGTTTAAGGTGGATGGGGAAAGTGTTTAAGGTGGATGGGGAGAGTGTTTAAGGTGGATGGGGAGATGGTTTAAGGCGGATGGGGAGAGTGTTTAAGGTGGATGGGGAGTGTGTTTAAAGTGGATGGGGAGAGTGTTTAAGGTGGATGGGGAGAGTGTTTAAGGCGGATGGGGAGAGTGTTTAAGGCGGATGGAGAGATTGTTTAAGGTGGATGGGGAGAGTTTTTAAGGTGGATGGGGAGAGTGTTTAAGGTGGATGGGGAGAGTGTTTAAGGTGGATGGGGAGAGTGTTTAAGGCGGATGGGGAGATTGTTTAAGGTGGATGGGGAGTGTGTTTAAGGTGGATGGGGAGAGTGTTTAAGGCGGATGGGGGAATGTTTAAGGTGGATGGGGAGAGTGTTTAAGGGGGATGGGGAGAGTGTTTGAGGCGGATGGGGAGAGTGTTTAAGGTGGATGGGGAGAGTGTTTAAGGCGGATGGAGAGATTGTTTAAGGTGGATGGGGAGAGTGTTTAAGGTGGATGGGGAGAGTGTTTAAGGCGGATGGGGAGAGTGTTTAAGGTGGATGGGGAGAGTGTTTAAGGTGGATGGGGAGAATGTTTAAGGTGGATGGGGAGAGTGTTTAAGGCGGATGGGGAGAGTGTTTAAGGTGGATGGGGAGTGTGTTTAAGGTGGATGGGGAGAGTGTTTAAGGGGGATGGGGAGAGTGTTTAAGGCGGATGGGGAGAGTGTTTAAGGTGGATGGGGAGAGTGTTTAAGGCGGATGGGGAGAGTGTTTAAGGCGGCTGGGGAGAGTGTTTAAGGTGGATGGGGAGAGTGTTTAAGGTGGATGGGGAGAGTATTTAAGGCGGATGGGGAGAGTGTTTAAGGTGGTGGATGGGGAGAGTGTTTAAGGTGGAAGGGGAGAGTGTTTAAGGTGGATGGGGAGAGTGTTTAAGGCGGATGGGGAGAGTGTTTAAGGAGGATGGGGAGAGTGTTTAAGGCGGATGGTGAGAGTGTTTAAGGCGGATGGGGAGAATGTTTAAGGCGGATGGGGAGAGTGTTTAAGGCGGATGGGGAGAGTGTTTAAGGTGGATGGGGAGAATGTTTAAGGCGGATGGGGAGTGTGTTTAAGGTGGATGGGGAGAGTGTTTAAGGTGGATGGGGAGAGTGTTTAAGGGGGATGGGAAGAGTATTTAAGGTGGATGGGGAGTGTGTTTAAGGGGGATGGGGAGAGTGTTTGAGGCGGATGGGGAGAGTGTTTAAGGTGGATGGGGAGAGTGTTTAAGGCGGATGGAGAGATTGTTTAAGGTGGATGGGGAGAGTGTTTAAGGCGGATGGGGAGAGTGTTTAAGGCGGATGGGGAGAGTGTTTAAGGCGGATGGGGAGAGTGTTTAAGGCGGATGGGGAGAGTGTTTAAGGTGGATGGGGAGAGTGTTTAAGGTGGATGGGGAGAGTGTTTAAGGTGGATTGGGAGAGTGTTTAAGGCGGATGGGGAGAGTGTTTAAGGTGGATGGGGAGTGTGTTTAAGGTGGATGGGGAGAGTGTTTAAGGTGGATGGGGAGAGTGTTTAAGGCGGATGGGGAGAGTGTTTAAGGCGGATGGAGAGATTGTTTAAGGTGGATGGGGAGAGTGTTTAAGGTGGATGGGGAGAGTGTTTAAGGTGGATGGGGAGAGTGTTTCAGGTGGATGGGGAGAGTGTTTAAGGCGGATGGGGAGAGTGTTTAAGGCGGATGGGGAGTGTGTTTAAGGCGGATGGGGAGAGTGTTTAAGGCGGATGGGGAGAGTGTTTAAGGCGGATGGGGAGAGTGTTTAAGGCGGATGGGGAGAGTGATTAAGGCGGATGGGGAGAGTGTTTAAGGCGGATGGGGAGAGTGTTTAAGGCGGATGGGGAGAGTGTTTAAGGCGGATGGGGAGAGTGTTTAAGGCGGATGCGGAGAGTGTTTAAGGCGGATGGGGAGAGTGTTTAAGGCGGATGGGGAGAGTGTTTAAGGCGGATGGGGAGAGTGTTTAAGGCGGATGGGGAGAGTGTTTAAGGTGGATGGGGAGAGTGTTTAAGGTGGATGGGGAGGTGTTTAAGGTGGATGGGGAGAGTGTTTAAGGTGGATGGGGAGGGTGTTTAAGGTGGATGGGGAGAGTGTTTAAGGTGGATGGGGAGAGAGTTTAAGGTGGATGGGGAGAGTGTTTAAGGCGGATGGGGAGAGTGTTTCAGGAGGATGGAGAGATTGTTTAAGATGGATGGGGAGAGTGTTTAAGGTGGATGGGGAGAGTGTTTAAGGTGGATGGGGAGAGTGTTTAAGGCGGATGGGTAGATTGTTAAAGTCGGATGGGGAGAGTGTTTAAGGCGGATGGGGAGAGTGTTTAAGGCGGATGGGGAGAGTGTTTAAGGCGGATGGGGAGAGTGTTTAAGGCGGATGGGGAGAGTGTTTAAGGCGGATGGGGAGAGTGTTTAAGGCGGATGGGGAGAGTGTTTAAGGCGGATGGGGAGAGTGTTTAAGGCGGATGGGGATAGTGTTTAAGGCGGATGGGGAGAGTGTTTAAGGTGGATGGGGAGAGTGTTTAAGGCGGATGGGGAGAGTGTTTAAGGTGGATGGGGAGAGTGTTTAAGGTGGATGGGGAGAGTGTTTAAGGTGGATGGGGAGAGTGTTTAAGGTGGATGGGGAGAGTGTTTAAGGCGGATGGGGAGAGTGTTTAAGGTGGATGGGGAGAATGTTTAAGGTGGATGGGGAGAGTGTTTAAGGTGGATGGGGAGAGTGTTTAAGGTGGTGGATGGGGAGAGGGTTTAAGGTGCTGGATGGGGAGAGTGTTTAAGGTGGATGGGGAGAATGTTTAAGGCGGATGGGAAGAGTGTTTAAGGCGGATGGAGAGATTGTTTAAGGCGGATGGGGAGAGTGTTTAAGGCGGAAGGGGAGAGTGTTTAAGGCGGATGGGGAGAGTGTTTAAGGCGGATGGGGAGAGTGTTTAAGGCGGATGGGGAGAGTGTTTAAGGCGGATGGGGAGAGTGTTTAAGGCGGATGGGGAGAGTGTTTAAGGTGGATGGGGAGAGTGTTTAAGGTGGATGGGGAGAGTGTTTAAGGTGGATGGGGAGAGTTTTTAAGGTGGATGGGGAGAGTGTTTAAGGCGGATGGGGAGAGTGTTTAAGGTGGATGGGGAGATTGTTTAAGGTGGATGGGGTGAGTGTTTAAGGTGGATAGAGAGATTGTATAAGGCGGATGGGGAGAGTGTTTAAGGTGGATGGGGAGCGTGTTTAAGGTGGATGGAGAGATTGTTTAAGGCGGATGGGGAGAGTGTTTAAGGCGGATGGGGAGAGTGTTTAAGGTGGATGAGGAGAATGTTTAAGGTGGCTGGGGAGAGTGTTTAAGGTGGATGGGGAGAGTTTTTAAGGGGGATGGGGAGAGTGTTTAAGGCGGATGGGGAGAGTGTTTAAGGTGGATGGGGAGAGTGTTTAAAGCGGATGGGGAGAGTGTTTAAGGCAGCTGGGGAGAGTGTTTAAGGTGGATGGGGAGAGTGTTTAAGGTGGATGGGGAGAGTATTTAAGGCGGATGGGGAGAGTGTTTAAGGTGGTGGATGGGGAGAGTGTTTAAGGTGGATGGGGAGAGTGTTTAAGGTGGATGGGGAGAGTGTTTAAGGCGGATGGGGAGAGTGTTTAAGGAGGATGGGGAGAGTGTTTAAGGCGGATGGTGAGAGTGTTTAAGGCGGATGGGGAGAATGTTTAAGGCGGATGGGGAGAATGTTTAAGACGGATGGGGAGTGTGTTTAAGGTGGATGGGGAGAGTGTTTAAGGTGGATGGGCAGAGTGTTTAAGGGGGATGGGAAGAGAATTTAAGGTGGATGGGGAGTGTGTTTAAGGGGGATGGGGAGAGTGTTTGAGGCGGATGGGGGGGAGTGTTTAAGGTGGATGGGGAGAGTGTTTAAGGCGGATGGAGAGATTGTTTAAGGTGGATGGGGAGAGTGTTTAAGGCGGATGGGGAGAGCGTTTAAGGCGGATGGGGAGAGTGTTTAAGGCGGATGGGGAGAGTGTTTAAGGCGGATGGGGAGAGTGTTTAAGGTGGATGGGGAGAGTGTTTAAGGTGGATGGGGAGAGTGTTTAAGGTGGATGGGGAGATTGTTTAAGGCGGATGGGGAGAGTGTTTAAGATGGATGGGGAGTGTGTTTAAGGTGGATGGGGAGAGTGTTTAAGGTGGATGGGGAGAGTGTTTAAGGCGGATGGGGAGAGTGTTTAAGGCGGATGGAGAGATTGTTTAAGGTGGATGGGAGAGTGTTTAAGGTGGATGGGGAGAGTGTTTAAGGTGGATGGGGAGAGTGTTTAAGGTGGATGGGGAGAGTGTTTAAGGCGGATGGGGAGATTGTTTAA
This sequence comes from Somniosus microcephalus, assembly GCF_052327205.1. NCBI lineage: Eukaryota > Metazoa > Chordata > Chondrichthyes > Squaliformes > Somniosidae > Somniosus > Somniosus microcephalus. The sequence goes on along the minus strand of NW_028226061.1, from coordinate 28,092 downwards.
GGTGGATGGGGAGTGTGTTTAAGGTGGATGGGGAGAGTGTTTAAGGCGGATGGGGGGAATGTTTAAGGCGGATGGGGAGAGTGTTTAAGGCGGATGGGGAGAGTGTTTAAGGCGGATGGGGAGAGTGTTTAAGGCGGATGGGGAGAGTGTTTAAGGCGGATGGGGAGAGTGTTCAAGGCGGATGGGGAGAGTGTTTAAGGCGGATGGGGAGAGTGTTTAAGGCGGATGGAGAGAGTGTTTAAGGCGGATGGGGGGGTGTTTAAGGTGGATGGGGAGAGTGTTTAATGCGGATGGGGAGAGTGTTTAAGGCGGATGGGGGGGTGTTTAAGGTGGATGGGGAGAGTGTTTAAGGTGGATGGGGAGGGTGTTTAAGGTCGATAGTGAGAGTGTTTAAGGCGGATGGGGAGAGTGTTTAAGGCGGATGGGGAGAGTGTTTAAGGCGGATGGGGAGAGTGTTTAAGGCGGATGGAGAGATTGTTTAAGGTGGATGGGGGGGTGTTTAAGGTGGATGGGGAGAGTGTTTAAGGTGGATGGGGAGAGTGTTTAAGGTGGATGGGGAGAGTGTTTAAGGAGGATGGGGAGAGTGTTTAAGGCGGATGGGGAGAGTGTTTAAGGCGGATGGGGAGAGTGTTTAAGGCGGATGGAGAGATTGTTTAAGGTGGAAGGGGAGAGTGTTTAAGGTGGATGGGGAGAGTGTTTAAGGTGGATGGGGAGCGTGTTTAAGGTGGATGGAGAGATTGTTTAAGGCGGATGGGGAGAGTGTTTAAGGCGGATGGGGAGAGTGTTTAAGGTGGATGAGGAGAATGTTTAAGGTGGCTGGGGAGAGTGTTTAAGGCGGATGGGGAGAGTGTTTAAGGTGGATGGGGAGAGTTTTTAAGGGGGATGGGGAGAGTGTTTAAGGCGGATGGGGAGAGTGTTTAAAGCGGATGGGGAGAGTGTTTAAGGCAGCTGGGGAGAGTGTTTAAGGTGGATGGGGAGAGTGTTTAAGGTGGATGGGGAGAGTATTTAAGGCGGATGGGGAGAGTGTTTAAGGTGGTGGATGGGGAGAGTGTTTAAGGTGGATGGGGAGAGTGTTTAAGGTGGATGGGGAGAGTGTTTAAGGCGGATGGGGAGAGTGTTTAAGGAGGATGGGGAGAGTGTTTAAGGCGGATGGTGAGAGTGTTTAAGGCGGATGGGGAGAATGTTTAAGGCGGATGGGGAGAGTGTTTAAGGCGGATGGGGAGAGTGTTTAAGGTGGATGGGGAGAATGTTTAAGACGGATGGGGAGTGTGTTTAAGGTGGATGGGGAGAGTGTTTAAGGTGGATGGGGAGAGTGTTTTAAGGGGGATGGGAAGAGAATTTAAGGTGGATGGGGAGTGTGTTTAAGGGGGATGGGGAGAGTGTTTGAGGCGGATGGGGGGAGTGTTTAAGGTGGATGGGGAGAGTGTTTAAGGCGGATGGAGAGACTGTTTAAGGTGGATGGGGAGAGTGTTTAAGGCGGATGGGAGAGTGTTTAAGGCGGATGGGGAGAGTGTTTAAGGCGGATGGGGAGAGTGTTTAAGGCGGATGGGGAGAGTGTTTAAGGTGGATGGGGAGAGTGTTTAAGGTGGATGGGGAGAGTGTTTAAGGTGGATGGGGAGATGGTTTAAGGCGGATGGGGAGAGTGTTTAAGGTGGATGGGGAGTGTGTTTAAAGTGGATGGGGAGAGTGTTTAAGGTGGATGGGGAGAGTGTTTAAGGCGGATGGGGAGAGTGTTTAAGGCGGATGGAGAGATTGTTTAAGGTGGATGGGGAGAGTTTTTAAGGTGGAGGGGAGAGTGTTTAAGGTGGATGGGGAGAGTGTTTAAGGTGGATGGGGAGAGTGTTTAAGGCGGATGGGAGATTGTTTAAGGTGGATGGGGAGTGTGTTTAAGGTGGATGGGGAGAGTGTTTAAGGCGGATGGGGGGAATGTTTAAGGCGGATGGGGAGAGTGTTTAAGGGGATGGGGAGAGTGTTTGAGGCGGATGGGGAGAGTGTTTAAGGTGGATGGGGAGAGTGTTTAAGGCGGATGGAGAGATTGTTTAAGGTGGATGGGGAGAGTGTTTAAGGTGGATGGGGAGAGTGTTTAAGGCGGATGGGGAGAGTGTTTAAGGTGGATGGGGAGAGTGTTTAAGGTGGATGGGGAGAATGTTTAAGGTGGATGGGGAGAGTGTTTAAGGCGGATGGGGAGAGTGTTTAAGGTGGATGGGGAGTGTGTTTAAGGTGGATGGGGAGAGTGTTTAAGGGGGATGGGGAGAGTGTTTAAGGCGGATGGGGAGAGTGTTTAAGGTGGATGGGGAGAGTGTTTAAGGCGGATGGGGAGAGTGTTTAAGGCGGCTGGGGAGAGTGTTTAAGGTGGATGGGGAGAGTGTTTAAGGTGGATGGGGAGAGTATTTAAGGCGGATGGGGAGAGTGTTTAAGGTGGTGGATGGGGAGAGTGTTTAAGGTGGATGGGGAGAGTGTTTAAGGTGGATGGGGAGAATGTTTGAGGTGGATGGGGAGAGTGTTTAAGGTGGATGGGGAGAGTATTTAAGGCGGATGGGGAGAGTGTTTAAGGTGGTGGATGGGGAGAGTGTTTAAGGTGGATGGGGAGAGTGTTTAAGGTGGATGGGGAGAGTGTTTAAGGCGGATGGGGAGAGTGTTTAAGGAGGATGGGGAGAGTGTTTAAGGCGGATGGTGAGAGTGTTTAAGGCGGATGGGGAGAATGTTTAAGGCGGATGGGGAGAGTGTTTAAGGCGGATGGGGAGAGTGTTTAAGGTGGATGGGGAGAATGTTTAAGACGGATGGGGAGTGTGTTTAAGGTGGATGGGGAGAGTGTTTAAGGTGGATGGGGAGAGTGTTTAAGGGGGATGGGAAGAGAATTTAAGGTGGATGGGGAGTGTGTTTAAGGGGGATGGGGAGAGTGTTTGAGGCGGATGGGGGGAGTGTTTAAGGTGGATGGGGAGAGTGTTTAAGGCGGATGGAGAGATTGTTTAAGGTGGATGGGGAGAGTGTTTAAGGCGGATGGGGAGAGTGTTTAAGGCGGATGGGGAGAGTGTTTAAGGCGGATGGGGAGAGTGTTTAAGGCGGATGGGGAGAGTGTTTAAGGTGGATGGGGAGAGTGTTTAAGGTGGATGGGGAGAGTGTTTAAGGTGGATGGGGAGATGGTTTAAGGCGGATGGGGAGAGTGTTTAAGGTGGATGGGGAGTGTGTTTAAGTGGATGGGGAGAGTGTTTAAGGTGGATGGGGAGAGTGTTTAAGGCGGATGGGGAGAGTGTTTAAGGCGGATGGAGAGATTGTTTAAGGTGGATGGGGAGAGTTTTTAAGGTGGAGGGGAGAGTGTTTAAGGTGGATGGGGAGAGTGTTTAAGGTGGATGGGGAGAGTGTTTAAGGCGGATGGGGAGATTGTTTAAGGTGGATGGGGAGTGTGTTTAAGGTGGATGGGGAGAGTGTTTAAGGCGGATGGGGGGAATGTTTAAGGCGGATGGGGAGAGTGTTTAAGGGGGATGGGGAGAGTGTTTGAGGCGGATGGGGAGAGTGTTTAAGGTGGATGGGGAGAGTGTTTAAGGCGGATGGAGAGATTGTTTAAGGTGGATGGGGAGAGTGTTTAAGGTGGATGGGGAGAGTGTTTAAGGCGGATGGGGAGAGTGTTTAAGGTGGATGGGGAGAGTGTTTAAGGTGGATGGGGAGAATGTTTAAGGTGGATGGGGAGAGTGTTTAAGGCGGATGGGGAGAGTGTTTAAGGTGGATGGGGAGTGTGTTTAAGGTGGATGGGGAGAGTGTTTAAGGGGGATGGGGAGAGTGTTTAAGGCGGATGGGGAGAGTGTTTAAGGTGGATGGGGAGAGTGTTTAAGGCGGATGGGGAGAGTGTTTAAGGCGGCTGGGGAGAGTGTTTAAGGTGGATGGGGAGAGTGTTTAAGGTGGATGGGGAGAGTATTTAAGGCGGATGGGGAGAGTGTTTAAGGTGGTGGATGGGGAGAGTGTTTAAGGTGGATGGGGAGAGTGTTTAAGGTGGATGGGGAGAGTGTTTAAGGCGGATGGGGAGAGTGTTTAAGGAGGATGGGGAGAGTGTTTAAGGCGGATGGTGAGAGTGTTTAAGGCGGATGGGGAGAATGTTTAAGGCGGATGGGGAGAGTGTTTAAGGCGGATGGGGAGAGTGTTTAAGGTGGATGGGGAGAATGTTTAAGGCGGATGGGGAGTGTGTTTAAGGTGGATGGGGAGAGTGTTTAAGGTGGATGGGGAGAGTGTTTAAGGGGGATGGGAAGAGTATTTAAGGTGGATGGGGAGTGTGTTTAAGGGGGATGGGGAGAGTGTTTGAGGCGGATGGGGAGAGTGTTTAAGGTGGATGGGGAGAGTGTTTAAGGCGGATGGAGAGATTGTTTAAGGTGGATGGGGAGAGTGTTTAAGGCGGATGGGGAGAGTGTTTAAGGCGGATGGGGAGAGTGTTTAAGGCGGATGGGGAGAGTGTTTAAGGTGGATGGGGAGAGTGTTTAAGGTGGATGGGGAGAGTGTTTAAGGTGGATTGGGAGAGTGTTTAAGGCGGATGGGGAGAGTGTTTAAGGTGGATGGGGAGTGTGTTTAAGGTGGATGGGGAGAGTGTTTAAGGTGGATGGGGAGAGTGTTTAAGGCGGATGGGGAGAGTGTTTAAGGCGGATGGAGAGATTGTTTAAGGTGGATGGGGAGAGTGTTTAAGGTGGATGGGGAGAGTGTTTAAGGTGGATGGGGAGAGTGTTTCAGGTGGATGGGGAGAGTGTTTAAGGCGGATGGGGAGAGTGTTTAAGGCGGATGGGGAGTGTGTTTAAGGCGGATGGGGAGAGTGTTTAAGGCGGATGGGGAGAGTGTTTAAGGCGGATGGGGAGAGTGTTTAAGGCGGATGGGGAGAGTGATTAAGGCGGATGGGGAGAGTGTTTAAGGCGGATGGGGAGAGTGTTTAAGGCGGATGGGGAGAGTGTTTAAGGCGGATGGGGAGAGTGTTTAAGGCGGATGGGGAGAGTGTTTAAGGCGGATGGGGAGAGTGTTTAAGGCGGATGGGGAGAGTGTTTAAGGCGGATGGGGAGAGTGTTTAAGGCGGATGGGGAGAGTGTTTAAGGTGGATGGGGAGAGTGTTTAAGGTGGATGGGGAGGTGTTTAAGGTGGATGGGGAGAGTGTTTAAGGTGGATGGGGAGGGTGTTTAAGGTGGATGGGGAGAGTGTTTAAGGTGGATGGGGAGAGAGTTTAAGGTGGATGGGGAGAGTGTTTATGGCGGATGGGGAGAGTGTTTCAGGAGGATGGAGAGATTGTTTAAGGTGGATGGGGAGAGTGTTTAAGGTGGATGGGGAGAGTGTTTAAGGCGGATGGGGAGAGTGTTTAAGGCGAATGGGGAGAGTGTTTAAGGTGGATGGGGAGAGTGTTTAAGGTGGATGGGGAGAGTTTTTAAGGTGGATGGGGAGAGTGTTTAAGGCGGATGGGGAGAGTGTTTAAGGTGGATGGGGAGAGTGTTTAAGGTGGATGGGGAGAGTGTTTAAGGTGGATAGAGAGATTGTATAAGGCGGATGGGGAGAGTGTTTAAGGTGGATGGGGAGCGTGTTTAAGGTGGTTGGAGAGATTGTTTAAGGCGGATGGGGAGAGTGTTTAAGGCGGATGGGGAGAGTGTTTAAGGTGGATGAGGAGAATGTTTAAGGTGGCTGGGGAGAGTGTTTAAGGCGGATGGGGAGAGTGTTTAAGGTGGATGGGGAGAGTTTTTAAGGGGGATGGGGAGAGTGTTTAAGGCGGATGGGGAGAGTGTTTAAGGTGGATGGGGAGAGTGTTTAAAGCGGATGGGGAGAGTGTTTAAGGCAGCTGGGGAGAGTGTTTAAGGTGGATGGGGAGAGTGTTTAAGGTGGATGGGGAGAGTATTTAAGGCGGATGGGGAGAGTGTTTAAGGTGGTGGATGGGGAGAGTGTTTAAGGTGGATGGGGAGAGTGTTTAAGGTGGATGGGGAGAGTGTTTAAGGCGGATGGGGAGAGTGTTTAAGGAGGATGGGGAGAGTGTTTAAGGCGGATGGTGAGAGTGTTTAAGGCGGATGGGGAGAATGTTTAAGGCGGATGGGGAGAGTGTTTAAGGTGGATGGGGAGAATGTTTAAGGCGGATGGGGAGAGTGTTTAAGGCGGATGGGGAGAGTGTTTAAGGTGGATGGGGAGAATGTTTAAGACGGATGGGGAGTGTGTTTAAGGTGGATGGGGAGAGTGTTTAAGGTGGATGGGGAGAGTGTTTAAGGGGGATGGGAAGAGAATTTAAGGTGGATGGGGAGTGTGTTTAAGGGGGATGGGGAGAGTGTTTGAGGCGGATGGGGGGAGTGTTTAAGGTGGATGGGGAGAGTGTTTAAGGCGGATGGAGAGATTGTTTAAGGTGGATGGGGAGAGTGTTTAAGGCGGATGGGGAGAGTGTTTAAGGCGGATGGGGAGAGTGTTTAAGGCGGATGGGGAGAGTGTTTAAGGCGGATGGGGAGAGTGTTTAAGGTGGATGGGGAAAGTGTTTAAGGTGGATGGGGAGAGTGTTTAAGGTGGATGGGGAGATGGTTTAAGGCGGATGGGGAGAGTGTTTAAGGTGGATGGGGAGTGTGTTTAAAGTGGATGGGGAGAGTGTTTAAGGTGGATGGGGAGAGTGTTTAAGGCGGATGGGGAGAGTGTTTAAGGCGGATGGAGAGATTGTTTAAGGTGGATGGGGAGAGTTTTTAAGGTGGATGGGGAGAGTGTTTAAGGTGGATGGGGAGAGTGTTTAAGGTGGATGGGGAGAGTGTTTAAGGCGGATGGGGAGATTGTTTAAGGTGGATGGGGAGTGTGTTTAAGGTGGATGGGGAGAGTGTTTAAGGCGGATGGGGGGAATGTTTAAGGTGGATGGGGAGAGTGTTTAAGGGGGATGGGGAGAGTGTTTGAGGCAGATGGGGAGAGTGTTTAAGGTGGATGGGGAGAGTGTTTAAGGCGGATGGAGAGATTGTTTAAGGTGGATGGGGAGAGTGTTTAAGGTGGATGGGGAGAGTGTTTAAGGCGGATGGGGAGAGTGTTTAAGGTGGATGGGGAGAGTGTTTAAGGTGGATGGGGAGAATGTTTAAGGTGGATGGGGAGAGTGTTTAAGGCGGATGGGGAGAGTGTTTAAGGTGGATGGGGAGTGTGTTTAAGGTGGATGGGGAGAGTGTTTAAGGGGGATGGGGAGAGTGTTTAAGGCGGATGGGGAGAGTGTTTAAGGTGGATGGGGAGAGTGTTTAAGGCGGATGGGGAGAGTGTTTAAGGCGGCTGGGGAGAGTGTTTAAGGTGGATGGGGAGAGTGTTTAAGGTGGATGGGGAGAGTATTTAAGGCGGATGGGGAGAGTGTTTAAGGTGGTGGATGGGGAGAGTGTTTAAGGTGGAAGGGGAGAGTGTTTAAGGTGGATGGGGAGAGTGTTTAAGGCGGATGGGGAGAGTGTTTAAGGAGGATGGGGAGAGTGTTTAAGGCGGATGGTGAGAGTGTTTAAGGCGGATGGGGAGAATGTTTAAGGCGGATGGGGAGAGTGTTTAAGGCGGATGGGGAGAGTGTTTAAGGTGGATGGGGAGAATGTTTAAGGCGGATGGGGAGTGTGTTTAAGGTGGATGGGGAGAGTGTTTAAGGTGGATGGGGAGAGTGTTTAAGGGGGATGGGAAGAGTATTTAAGGTGGATGTGGAGTGTGTTTAAGGGGGATGGGGAGAGTGTTTGAGGCGGATGGGGAGAGTGTTTAAGGTGGATGGGGAGAGTGTTTAAGGCGGATGGAGAGATTGTTTAAGGTGGATGGGGAGAGTGTTTAAGGCGGATGGGGAGAGTGTTTAAGGCGGATGGGGAGAGTGTTTAAGGCGGATGGGGAGAGTGTTTAAGGCGGATGGGGAGAGTGTTTAAGGTGGATGGGGAGAGTGTTTAAGGTGGATGGGGAGAGTGTTTAAGGTGGATTGGGAGAGTGTTTAAGGCGGATGGGGAGAGTGTTTAAGGTGGATGGGGAGTGTGTTTAAGGTGGATGGGGAGAGTGTTTAAGGTGGATGGGGAGAGTGTTTAAGGCGGATGGGGAGAGTGTTTAAGGCGGATGGAGAGATTGTTTAAGGTGGATGGGGAGAGTGTTTAAGGTGGATGGGGAGAGTGTTTAAGGTGGATGGGGAGAGTGTTTCAGGTGGATGGGGAGAGTGTTTAAGGCGGATGGGGAGAGTGTTTAAGGCGGATGGGGAGTGTGTTTAAGGCGGATGGGGAGAGTGTTTAAGGCGGATGGGGAGAGTGTTTAAGGCGGATGGGGAGAGTGTTTAAGGCGGATGGGGAGAGTGATTAAGGCGGATGGGGAGAGTGTTTAAGGCGGATGGGGAGAGTGTTTAAGGCGGATGGGGAGAGTGTTTAAGGCGGATGGGGAGAGTGTTTAAGGCGGATGCGGAGAGTGTTTAAGGCGGATGGGGAGAGTGTTTAAGGCGGATGGGGAGAGTGTTTAAGGCGGATGGGGAGAGTGTTTAAGGCGGATGGGGAGAGTGTTTAAGGTGGATGGGGAGAGTGTTTAAGGTGGATGGGGAGGTGTTTAAGGTGGATGGGGAGAGTGTTTAAGGTGGATGGGGAGGGTGTTTAAGGTGGATGGGGAGAGTGTTTAAGGTGGATGGGGAGAGAGTTTAAGGTGGATGGGGAGAGTGTTTAAGGCGGATGGGGAGAGTGTTTCAGGAGGATGGAGAGATTGTTTAAGGTGGATGGGGAGAGTGTTTAAGGTGGATGGGGAGAGTGTTTAAGGTGGATGGGGAGAGTGTTTAAGGCGGATGGGGAGATTGTTAAAGTCGGATGGGGAGAGTGTTTAAGGCGGATGGGGAGAGTGTTTAAGGCGGATGGGGAGAGTGTTTAAGGCGGATGGGGAGAGTGTTTAAGGCGGATGGGGAGAGTGTTTAAGGCGGATGGGGAGAGTGTTTAAGGCGGATGGGGAGAGTGTTTAAGGCGGATGGGGATAGTGTTTAAGGCGGATGGGGAGAGTGTTTAAGGTGGATGGGGAGAGTGTTTAAGGCGGATGGGGAGAGTGTTTAAGGTGGATGGGGAGAGTGTTTAAGGTGGATGGGGAGAGTGTTTAAGGTGGATGGGGAGAGTGTTTAAGGTGGATGGGGAGAGTGTTTAAGGCGGATGGGGAGAGTGTTTAAGGTGGATGGGGAGAATGTTTAAGGTGGATGAGGAGAATGTTTAAGGTGGCTGGGGAGAGTGTTTAAGGTGGATGGGGAGAGTTTTTAAGGGGGATGGGGAGAGTGTTTAAGGCGGATGGGGAGAGTGTTTAAGGTGGATGGGGAGAGTGTTTAAAGCGGATGGGGAGAGTGTTTAAGGCAGCTGGGGAGAGTGTTTAAGGTGGATGGGGAGAGTGTTTAAGGTGGATGGGGAGAGTATTTAAGGCGGATGGGGAGAGTGTTTAAGGTGGTGGATGGGGAGAGTGTTTAAGGTGGATGGGGAGAGTGTTTAAGGTGGATGGGGAGAGTGTTTAAGACGGATGGGGAGAGTGTTTAAGGAGGATGGGGAGAGTGTTTAAGGCGGATGGTGAGAGTGTTTAAGGCGGATGGGGAGAATGTTTAAGGCGGATGGGGAGAGTGTTTAAGGCGGATGGGGAGAGTGTTTAAGGTGGATGGGGAGAATGTTTAAGACGGATGGGGAGTGTGTTTAAGGTGGATGGGGAGAGTGTTTAAGGTGGATGGGGAGAGTGTTTAAGGGGGATGGGAAGAGAATTTAAGGTGGATGGGGAGTGTTTTTAAGGGGGATGGGGAGAGTGTTTGAGGCGGATGGGGGGAGTGTTTAAGGTGGATGGGGAGAGTGTTTAAGGCGGATGGAGAGATTGTTTAAGGTGGATGGGGAGAGTGTTTAAGGCGGATGGGGAGAGCGTTTAAGGCGGATGGGGAGAGTGTTTAAGGCGGATGGGGAGAGTGTTTAAGGCGGATGGGGAGAGTGTTTAAGGTGGATGGGGAGAGTGTTTAAGGTGGATGGGGAGAGTGTTTAAGGTGGATGGGGAGATTGTTTAAGGCGGATGGGGAGAGTGTTTAAGATGGATGGGGAGTGTGTTTAAGGTGGATGGGGAGAGTGTTTAAGGTGGATGGGGAGAGTGTTTAAGGCGGATGGGGAGAGTGTTTAAGGCGGATGGAGAGATTGTTTAAGGTGGATGGGGAGAGTGTTTAAGGTGGATGGGGAGAGTGTTTAAGGTGGATGGGGAGAGTGTTTAAGGTGGATGGGGAGAGTGTTTAAGGCGGATGGGGAGATTGTTTAAGGTGGATGGGGAGTGTGTTTAAGGTGGATGGGGAGAGTGTTTAAGGCGGTTGGGGGGAATGTTTAAGGCGGATGGGGAGAGTGTTTAAGGCGGATGGGGAGAGTGTTTAAGGCGGATGGGGAGAGTGTTTAAGGCGGATGGGGAGAGTGTTTAAGGCGGATGGGGAGAGTGTTCAAGGCGGTTGGGGAGAGTGTTTAAGGCGGATGGGGAGAGTGTTTAAGGCGGATGGAGAGAGTGTTTAAGGCGGATGGGGGGGTGTTTAAGGTGGATGGGGAGAGTGTTTAATGCGGATGGGGAGAGTGTTTAAGGCGGATGGGGGGGTGTTTAAGGTGGATGGGGAGAGTGTTTAAGGTGGATGGGGAGGGTGTTTAAGGTCGATAGTGAGAGTGTTTAAGGTGGATGGGGAGAGTGTTTAAGGCGGATGGGGAGAGTGTTTAAGGCGGATGGGGAGAGTGTTTAAGGCGGATGGGGAGAGTGTTTAAGGCGGATGGAGAGATTGTTTAAGGTGGATGGGGGGGTGTTTAAGGTGGATGGGGAGAGTGTTTAAGGTGGATGGGGAGAGTGTTTAAGGTGGATGGGGAGAGTGTTTAAGGAGGATGGGGAGAGTGTTTAAGGCGGATGGGGAGAGTGTTTAAGGCGGATGGGGAGAGTGTTTAAGGCGGATGGAGAGATTGTTTAAGGTGGATGGGGAGAGTGTTTAAGGTGGATGGGGAGAGTGTTTAAGGTGGATGGGGAGAGTGTTTAAGGTGGATGGAGAGATTGTTTAAGGCGGATGGGGAGAGTGTTTAAGGCGGATGGGGAGAGTGTTTAAGGTGGATGAGGAGAATGTTTAAGGTGGCTGGGGAGAGTGTTTAAGGCGGATGGGGAGAGTGTTTAAGGTGGATGGGGAGAGTTTTTAAGGGGGATGGGGAGAGTGTTTAAGGCGGATGGGGAGAGTGTTTAAAGCGGATGGGGAGAGTGTTTAAGGCAGCTGGGGAGAGTGTTTAAGGTGGATGGGGAGAGTGTTTAAGGTGGATGGGGAGAGTATTTAAGGCGGATGGGGAGAGTGTTTAAGGTGGTGGATGGGGAGAGTGTTTAAGGTGGATGGGGAGAGTGTTTAAGGTGGATGGGGAGAGTGTTTAAGGCGGATGGGGAGAGTGTTTAAGGAGGATGGGGAGAGTGTTTAAGGCGGATGGTGAGAGTGTTTAAGGCGGATGGGGAGAATGTTTAAGGCGGATGGGGAGAGTGTTTAAGGCGGATGGGGAGAGTGTTTAAGGTGGATGGGGAGAGTGTTTAAGGTGGATGGGGAGAGTGTTTAAGGTGGATGGGGAGATTGTTTAAGGCGGATGGAGAGATTGTTTAAGGTGGATGGGGAGAGTGTTTAAGGTGGATGGGGAGAGTGTTTAAGGCGGATGGGGAGAGTGTTTAAGGCGGATGGGGGGAATGTTTAAGGTGGATGGGGAGAGTGTTTAAGGGGGATGGGGAGAGTGTTTGAGGCGGATGGGGAGAGTGTTTAAGGTGGATGGGGAGAGTGTTTAAGGCGGATGGAGAGATTGTTTAAGGTGGATGGGGAGAGTGTTTAAGGTGGATGGGGAGAGTGTTTAAGGCGGATGGGGAGAGTGTTTAAGGTGGATGGGGAGAGTGTTTAAGGTGGATGGGGAGAATGTTTAAGGTGGATGGGGAGAGTGTTTAAGGCGGATGGGGAGAGTGTTTAAGGTGGATGGGGAGTGTGTTTAAGGTGGATGGGGAGAGTGTTTAAGGGGGATGGGGAGAGTGTTTAAGGCGGATGGGGAGAGTGTTTAAGGTGGATGGGGAGAGTGCTAAAGGCGGATGGGGAGAGTGTTTAAGGCGGCTGTGGAGAGTGTTTAAGGTGGATGGGGAGAGTGTTTAAGGTGGATGGGGAGAGTATTTAAGGCGGATGGGGAGAGTGTTTAAGGTGGTGGATGGGGAGAGTGTTTAAGGTGGATGGGGAGAATGTTTAAGGCGGATGGGGAGTGTGTTTAAGGTGGATGGTGAGAGTGTTTAAGGCGGATGGGGAGAATGTTTAAGGCGGATGGGGAGAGTGTTTAAGGCGGATGGGGAGAGTGTTTAAGGTGGATGGGGAGAATGTTTAAGGCGGATGTGGAGTGTGTTTAAGGTGGATGGGGAGAGTGTTTAAGGTGGATGGGGAGAGTGTTTAAGGGGGATGGGAAGAGTATTTAAGGTGGATGGGGAGTGTGTTTAAGGGGGATGGGGAGAGTGTTTGAGGCGGATGGGGAGAGTGTTTAAGGTGGATGGGGAGAGTGTTTAAGGCGGATGGAGAGATTGTTTAAGGTGGATGGGGAGAGTGTTTAAGGCGGATGGGGAGAGTGTTTAAGGCGGATGGGGAGAGTGTTTAAGGCGGATGGGGAGAGTGTTTAAGGCGGATGGGGAGAGTGTTTAAGGTGGATGGGGAGAGTGTTTAAGGTGGATGGGGAGAGTGTTTAAGGTGGATTGGGAGAGTGTTTAAGGCGGATGGGGAGAGTGTTTAAGGTGGATGGGGAGTGTGTTTAAGGTGGATGGGGAGAGTGTTTAAGGTGGATGGGGAGAGTGTTTAAGGCGGATGGGGAGAGTGTTTAAGGCGGATGGAGAGATTGTTTAAGGTGGATGGGGAGAGTGTTTAAGGTGGATGGGGAGAGTGTTTAAGGTGGATGGGGAGAGTGTTTCAGGTGGATGGGGAGAGTGTTTAAGGCGGATGGGGAGAGTGTTTAAGGCGGATGGGGAGTGTGTTTAAGGCGGATGGGGAGAGTGTTTAAGGCGGATGGGGAGAGTGTTTAAGGCGGATGGGGAGAGTGTTTAAGGCGGATGGGGAGAGTGATTAAGGCGGATGGGGAGAGTGTTTAAGGCGGATGGGGAGAGTGTTTAAGGCGGATGGGGAGAGTGTTTAAGGCGGATGGGGAGAGTGTTTAAGGCGGATGCGGAGAGTGTTTAAGGCGGATGGGGAGAGTGTTTAAGGCGGATGGGGAGAGTGTTTAAGGCGGATGGGGAGAGTGTTTAAGGCGGATGGGGAGAGTGTTTAAGGTGGATGGGGAGAGTGTTTAAGGTGGATGGGGAGGTGTTTAAGGTGGATGGGGAGAGTGTTTAAGGTGGATGGGGAGGGTGTTTAAGGTGGATGGGGAGAGTGTTTAAGGTGGATGGGGAGAGAGTTTAAGGTGGATGGGGAGAGTGTTTAAGGCGGATGGGGAGAGTGTTTCAGGAGGATGGAGAGATTGTTTAAGGTGGATGGGGAGAGTGTTTAAGGTGGATGGGGAGAGTGTTTAAGGTGGATGGGGAGAGTGTTTAAGGCGGATGGGGAGATTGTTAAAGTCGGATGGGGAGAGTGTTTAAGGCGGATGGGGAGAGTGTTTAAGGCGGATGGGGAGAGTGTTTAAGGCGGATGGGGAGAGTGTTTAAGGCGGATGGGGAGAGTGTTTAAGGCGGATGGGGAGAGTGTTTAAGGCGGATGGGGAGAGTGTTTAAGGCGGATGGGGATAGTGTTTAAGGCGGATGGGGAGAGTGTTTAAGGTGGATGGGGAGAGTGTTTAAGGCGGATGGGGAGAGTGTTTAAGGTGGATGGGGAGAGTGTTTAAGGTGGATGGGGAGAGTGTTTAAGGTGGATGGGGAGAGTGTTTAAGGTGGATGGGGAGAGTGTTTAAGGCGGATGGGGAGAGTGTTTAAGGTGGATGGGGAGAATGTTTAAGGTGGATGGGGAGAGTGTTTAAGGTGGATGGGGAGAGTGTTTAAGGTGGTGGATGGGGAGAGGGTTTAAGGTGCTGGATGGGGAGAGTGTTTAAGGTGGATGGGGAGAATGTTTAAGGCGGATGGGAAGAGTGTTTAAGGCGGATGGAGAGATTGTTTAAGGCGGATGGGGAGAGTGTTTAAGGCGGAAGGGGAGAGTGTTTAAGGCGGATGGGGAGAGTGTTTAAGGCGGATGGGGAGAGTGTTTAAGGCGGATGGGGAGAGTGTTTAAGGCGGATGGGGAGAGTGTTTAAGGCGGATGGGGAGAGTGTTTAAGGCGGATGGGGAGAGTGTTTAAGGTGGATGGGGAGAGTGTTTAAGGTGGATGGGGAGAGTGTTTAAGGTGGATGGGGAGAGTTTTTAAGGTGGATGGGGAGAGTGTTTAAGGCGGATGGGGAGAGTGTTTAAGGTGGATGGGGAGATTGTTTAAGGTGGATGGGGAGAGTGTTTAAGGTGGATAGAGAGATTGTATAAGGCGGATGGGGAGAGTGTTTAAGGTGGATGGGGAGCGTGTTTAAGGTGGATGGAGAGATTGTTTAAGGCGGATGGGGAGAGTGTTTAAGGCGGATGGGGAGAGTGTTTAAGGTGGATGAGGAGAATGTTTAAGGTGGCTGGGGAGAGTGTTTAAGGTGGATGGGGAGAGTTTTTAAGGGGGATGGGGAGAGTGTTTAAGGCGGATGGGGAGAGTGTTTAAGGTGGATGGGGAGAGTGTTTAAAGCGGATGGGGAGAGTGTTTAAGGCAGCTGGGGAGAGTGTTTAAGGTGGATGGGGAGAGTGTTTAAGGTGGATGGGGAGAGTATTTAAGGCGGATGGGGAGAGTGTTTAAGGTGGTGGATGGGGAGAGTGTTTAAGGTGGATGGGGAGAGTGTTTAAGGTGGATGGGGAGAGTGTTTAAGGCGGATGGGGAGAGTGTTTAAGGAGGATGGGGAGAGTGTTTAAGGCGGATGGTGAGAGTGTTTAAGGCGGATGGGGAGAATGTTTAAGGCGGATGGGGAGAGTGTTTAAGGCGGATGGGGAGAGTGTTTAAGGTGGATGGGGAGAATGTTTAAGACGGATGGGGAGTGTGTTTAAGGTGGATGGGGAGAGTGTTTAAGGTGGATGGGGAGAGTGTTTAAGGGGGATGGGAAGAGAATTTAAGGTGGATGGGGAGTGTTTTTAAGGGGGATGGGGAGAGTGTTTGAGGCGGATGGGGGGAGTGTTTAAGGTGGATGGGGAGAGTGTTTAAGGCGGATGGAGAGATTGTTTAAGGTGGATGGGGAGAGTGTTTAAGGCGGATGGGGAGAGCGTTTAAGGCGGATGGGGAGAGTGTTTAAGGCGGATGGGGAGAGTGTTTAAGGCGGATGGGGAGAGTGTTTAAGGTGGATGGGGAGAGTGTTTAAGGTGGATGGGGAGAGTGTTTAAGGTGGATGGGGAGATTGTTTAAGGCGGATGGGGAGAGTGTTTAAGATGGATGGGGAGTGTGTTTAAGGTGGATGGGGAGAGTGTTTAAGGTGGATGGGGAGAGTGTTTAAGGCGGATGGGGAGAGTGTTTAAGGCGGATGGAGAGATTGTTTAAGGTGGATGGGGAGAGTGTTTAAGGTGGATGGGGAGAGTGTTTAAGGTGGATGGGGAGAGTGTTTAAGGTGGATGGGGAGAGTGTTTAAGGCGGATGGGGAGATTGTTTAAGGTGGATGGGGAGTGTGTTTAAGGTGGATGGGGAGAGTGTTTAAGGCGGATGGGGGGAATGTTTAAGGCGGATGGGGAGAGTGTTTAAGGCGGATGGGGAGAGTGTTTAAGGCGGATGGGGAGAGTGTTTAAGGCGGATGGGGAGAGTGTTTAAGGCGGATGGGGAGAGTGTTCAAGGCGGATGGGGAGAGTGTTTAAGGCGGATGGGGAGAGTGTTTAAGGCGGATGGAGAGAGTGTTTAAGGCGGATGGGGGGGTGTTTAAGGTGGATGGGGAGAGTGTTTAATGCGGATGGGGAGAGTGTTTAAGGCGGATGGGGGGGTGTTTAAGGTGGATGGGGAGAGTGTTTAAGGTGGATGGGGAGGGTGTTTAAGGTCGATAGTGAGAGTGTTTAAGGTGGATGGGGAGAGTGTTTAAGGCGGATGGGGAGAGTGTTTAAGGCGGATGGGGAGAGTGTTTAAGGCGGATGGAGAGATTGTTTAAGGTGGATGGGGGGGTGTTTAAGGTGGATGGGGAGAGTGTTTAAGGTGGATGGGGAGAGTGTTTAAGGTGGATGGGGAGAGTGTTTAAGGAGGATGGGGAGAGTGTTTAAGGCGGATGGGGAGAGTGTTTAAGGCGGATGGGGAGAGTGTTTAAGGCGGATGGAGAGATTGTTTAAGGTGGATGGGGAGAGTGTTTAAGGTGGATGGGGAGAGTGTTTAAGGTGGATGGGGAGAGTGTTTAAGGTGGATGGAGAGATTGTTTAAGGCGGATGGGGAGAGTGTTTAAGGCGGATGGGGAGAGTGTTTAAGGTGGATGAGGAGAATGTTTAAGGTGGCTGGGGAGAGTGTTTAAGGCGGATGGGGAGAGTGTTTAAGGTGGATGGGGAGAGTTTTTAAGGGGGATGGGGAGAGTGTTTAAGGCGGATGGGGAGAGTGTTTAAAGCGGATGGGGAGAGTGTTTAAGGCAGCTGGGGAGAGTGTTTAAGGTGGATGGGGAGAGTGTTTAAGGTGGATGGGGAGAGTATTTAAGGCGGATGGGGAGAGTGTTTAAGGTGGTGGATGGGGAGAGTGTTTAAGGTGGATGGGGAGAGTGTTTAAGGTGGATGGGGAGAGTGTTTAAGGCGGATGGGGAGAGTGTTTAAGGAGGATGGGGAGAGTGTTTAAGGCGGATGGTGAGAGTGTTTAAGGCGGATGGGGAGAATGTTTAAGGCGGATGGGGAGAGTGTTTAAGGCGGATGGGGAGAGTGTTTAAGGTGGATGGGGAGAATGTTTAAGACGGATGGGGAGTGTGTTTAAGGTGGATGGGGAGAGTGTTTAAGGTGGATGGGGAGAGTGTTAAGGGGGATGGGAAGAGAATTTAAGGTGGATGGGGAGTGTGTTTAAGGGGGATGGGGAGAGTGTTTGAGGCGGATGGGGGAGTGTTTAAGGTGGATGGGGAGAGTGTTTAAGGCGGATGGAGAGATTGTTTAAGGTGGATGGGGAGAGTGTTTAAGGCGGATGGGGAGAGTGTTTAAGGCGGATGTGGAGAGTGTTTAAGGCGGATGGGGAAAGTGTTTAAGGCGGATGGGGAGAGTGTTTAAGGTGGATGGGGAGAGTGTTTAAGGTGGATGGGGAGAGTGTTTAAGGTGGATGGGGAGATGGTTTAAGGCGGATGGGGAGAGTGTTTAAGGTGGATGGGGAGTGTGTTTAAAGTGGATGGGGAGAGTGTTTAAGGTGGATGCGGAGAGTGTTTAAGGCGGATGGGGAGAGTGTTTAAGGCGGATGGAGAGATTGTTTAAGGTGGATGGGGAGAGTTTTTAAGGTGGATGGGGAGAGTGTTTAAGGTGGATGGGGAGAGTGTTTAAGGTGGATGGGGAGAGTGTTTAAGGCGGATGGGGAGATTGTTTAAGGTGGATGGGGAGTGTGTTTAAGGTGGATGGGGAGAGTGTTTAAGGCGGATGGGGGGAATGTTTAAGGCGGATGGGGAGAGTGTTTAAGGGGGATGGGGAGAGTGTTTGAGGCGGATGGGGAGAGTGTTTAAGGTGGATGGGGAGAGTGTTTAAGGCGGATGGAGAGATTGTTTAAGGTGGATGGGGAGAGTGTTTAAGGTGGATGGGGAGAGTGTTTAAGGCGGATGGGGAGAGTGTTTAAGGTGGATGGGGAGAGTGTTTAAGGTGGATGGGGACAATGTTTAAGGTGGATGGGGAGAGTGTTTAAGGCGGATGGGGAGAGTGTTTAAGGTGGATGGGGAGTGTGTTTAAGGTGGATGGGGAGAGTGTTTAAGGGGGATGGGGAGAGTGTTTAAGGCGGATGGGGAGAGTGTTTAAGGTGGATGGGGAGAGTGTTTAAGGCGGATGGGGAGAGTGTTTAAGGCGGCTGGGGAGAGTGTTTAAGGTGGATGGGGAGAGTGTTTAAGGTGGATGGGGAGAGTATTTAAGGCGGATGGGGAGAGTGTTTAAGGTGGTGGATGGGGAGAGTGTTTAAGGTGGATGGGGAGAGTGTTTAAGGTGGATGGGGAGAGTGTTTAAGGCGGATGGGGAGAGTGTTTAAGGAGGATGGGGAGAGTGTTTAAGGCGGATGGTGAGAGTGTTTAAGGC
Organism: Somniosus microcephalus; assembly: GCF_052327205.1. Classification (NCBI taxonomy): domain Eukaryota; kingdom Metazoa; phylum Chordata; class Chondrichthyes; order Squaliformes; family Somniosidae; genus Somniosus; species Somniosus microcephalus. Next base: position 9,960 of record NW_028226061.1, on the reverse strand, counting down.
GGATGGGGAGAATGTTTAAGGCGGATGGGGAGAGTGTTTAAGGCGGATGGGGAGAGTGTTTAAGGTGGATGGGGAGAATGTTTAAGGCGGATGGGGAGTGTGTTTAAGGTGGATGGGGAGAGTGTTTAAGGTGGATGGGGAGAGTGTTTAAGGGGGATGGGAAGAGTATTTAAGGTGGATGGGGAGTGTGTTTAAGGGGGATGGGGAGAGTGTTTGAGGCGGATGGGGAGAGTGTTTAAGGTGGATGGGGAGAGTGTTTAAGGCGGATGGAGAGATTGTTTAAGGTGGATGGGGAGAGTGTTTAAGGCGGATGGGGAGAGTGTTTAAGGCGGATGGGGAGAGTGTTTAAGGCGAATGGGGAGAGTGTTTAAGGCGGATGGGGAGAGTGTTTAAGGTGGATGGGGAGAGTGTTTAAGGTGGATGGGGAGAGTGTTTAAGGTGGATTGGGAGAGTGTTTAAGGCGGATGGGGAGAGTGTTTAAGGTGGATGGGGAGTGTGTTTAAGGTGGATGGGGAGAGTGTTTAAGGTGGATGGGGAGAGTGTTTAAGGCGGATGGGGAGAGTGTTTAAGGCGGATGGAGAGATTGTTTAAGGTGGATGGGGAGAGTGTTTAAGGTGGATGGGGAGAGTGTTTAAGGTGGATGGGGAGAGTGTTTCAGGTGGATGGGGAGAGTGTTTAAGGCGGATGGGGAGAGTGTTTAAGGCGGATGGGGAGTGTGTTTAAGGCGGATGGGGAGAGTGTTTAAGGCGGATGGGGAGAGTGTTTAAGGCGGATGGGGAGAGTGTTTAAGGCGGATGGGGAGAGTGATTAAGGCGGATGGGGAGAGTGTTTAAGGCGGATGGGGAGAGTGTTTAAGGCGGATGGGGAGAGTGTTTAAGGCGGATGGGGAGAGTGTTTAAGGCGGATGGGGAGAGTGTTTAAGGCGGATGGGGAGAGTGTTTAAGGCGGATGGGGAGAGTGTTTAAGGCGGATGGGGAGAGTGTTTAAGGTGGATGGGGAGAGTGTTTAAGGTGGATGGGGAGGTGTTTAAGGTGGATGGGGAGAGTGTTTAAGGTGGATGGGGAGGGTGTTTAAGGTGGATGGGGAGAGTGTTTAAGGTGGATGGGGAGAGAGTTTAAGGTGGATGGGGAGAGTGTTTAAGGTGGATGGGGAGAGTGTTTCAGGAGGATGGAGAGATTGTTTAAGGTGGATGGGGAGAGTGTTTAAGGTGGATGGGGAGAGTGTTTAAGGTGGATGGGGAGAGTGTTTAAGGCGGATGGGGAGATTGTTAAAGTCGGATGGGGAGAGTGTTTAAGGCGGATGGGGAGATTGTTAAAGTCGGATGGGGAGAGTGTTTAAGGCGGATGGGGAGAGTGTTTAAGGTGGATGGGTAGGGTGTTTAAGGTGGATGGGGAGAGTGTTTCAGGAGGATGGAGAGATTGTTTAAGGTGGATGGGGAGAGTGTTTAAGGTGGATGGGGAGAGTGTTTAAGGTGGATGGGGAGAGTGTTTAAGGCGGATGGGGAGATTGTTAAAGTCGGATGGGGAGAGTGTTTAAGGCGGATGGGGAGAGTGTTTAAGGTGGATGGGGAGAATGTTTAAGGTGGATGGGGAGGGTGTTTAAGGTGGATGGGGAGAGTGTTTAAGGTGGATGGGGAGAGAGTTTAAGGTGGATGGGGAGAGTGTTTAAGGCGGATGGGGAGAGTGTTTCAGGAGGATGGAGAGATTGTTTAAGGTGGATGGGGAGAGTGTTTAAGGTGGATGGGGAGAGTGTTTAAGGTGGATGGGGAGAGTGTTTAAGGCGGATGGGGAGATTGTTAAAGTCGGATGGGGAGAGTGTTTAAGGCGGATGGGGAGAGTGTTTAAGGTGGATGGGGAGAATGTTTGAGGTGGATGGGGAGAGTGTTTGAGGCGGATGGGGAGAGTGTTTAAGGCGGATGGGGAGAGTGTTTAAGGCGGATGGGGAGAGTGTTTAAGGCGGATGGGGAGAGTGTTTAAGGCGGATGGGGAGAGTGTTTAAGGCGGATGGGGAGAGTGTTTAAGGCGGATGGGGATAGTGTTAAAGGCGGATGGGGAGAGTGTTTAAGGTGGATGGGGAGAGTGTTTAAGGCGGATGGGGAGAGTGTTTAAGGTGGATGGGGAGAGTGTTTAAGGTGGATGGGGAGAGTGTTTAAGGTGGATGGGGAGAGTGTTTAAGGTGGATGGGGAGAGTGTTTAAGGCGGATGGGGAGAGTGTTTAAGGTGGATGGGGAGAATGTTTAAGGTGGATGGGGAGAGTGTTTAAGGTGGATGGGGAGAGTGTTTAAGGTGGTGGATGGGGAGAGGGTTTAAGGTGCTGGATGGGGAGAGTGTTTAAGGTGGATGGGGAGAATGTTTAAGGCGGAAGGGAAGAGTGTTTAAGGCGGATGGAGAGATTGTTTAAGGCGGATGGGGAGAGTGTTTAAGGCGGAAGGGGAGAGTGTTTAAGGCGGATGGGGATAGTGTTTAAGGCGGATGGGGAGAGTGTTTAAGGCGGATGGGGAGAGTGTTTAAGGCGGATGGGGAGAGTGTTTAAGGCGGATGGGGAGAGTGTTTAAGGCGGATGGGGAGAGTGTTTAAGGTGGATGGGGAGAGTGTTTAAGGTGGATGGGGAGAGTGTTTAAGGTGGATGGGGAGAATTTTTAAGGTGGATGGGGAGAGTGTTTAAGGCGGATGGGGAGAGTGTTTAAGGTGGATGGGGAGAGTGTTTAAGGTGGATGGGGAGAGTGTTTAAGGTGGATAGAGAGATTGTATAAGGCGGATGGGGAGAGTGTTTAAGGTGGATGGGGAGCGTGTTTAAGGTGGATGGAGAGATTGTTTAAGGCGGATGGGGAGAGTGTTTAAGGCGGATGGGGAGAGTGTTTAAGGTGGATGAGGAGAATGTTTAAGGTGGCTGGGGAGAGTGTTTAAGGCGGATGGGGAGAGTGTTTAAGGTGGATGGGGAGAGTTTTTAAGGGGGATGGGGAGAGTGTTTAAGGCGGATGGGGAGAGTGTTTAAGGTGGATGGGGAGAGTGTTTAAAGCGGATGGGGAGAGTGTTTAAGGCAGCTGGGGAGAGTGTTTAAGGTGGATGGGGAGAGTGTTTAAGGTGGATGGGGAGAGTATTTAAGGCGGATGGGGAGAGTGTTTAAGGTGGTGGATGGGGAGAGTGTTTAAGGTGGATGGGGAGAGTGTTTAAGGAGGATGGGGAGAGTGTTTAAGGCGGATGGTGAGAGTGTTTAAGGCGGATGGGGAGAATGTTTAAGGCGGATGGGGAGAGTGTTTAAGGCGGATGGGGAGAGTGTTTAAGGTGGATGGGGAGAATGTTTAAGACGGATGGGGAGTGTGTTTAAGGTGGATGGGGAGAGTGTTTAAGGTGGATGGGGAGAGTGTTTAAGGGGGATGGGAAGAGAATTTAAGGTGGATGGGGAGTGTGTTTAAGGGGGATGGGGAGAGTGTTTGAGGCGGATGGGGGGAGTGTTTAAGGTGGATGGGAGTGTGTTTAAGGCGGATGGAGAGATTGTTTAAGGTGGATGGGGAGAGTGTTTAAGGCGGATGGGGAGAGTGTTTAAGGCGGATGGGGAGAGTGTTTAAGGCGGATGGGGAGAGTGTTTAAGGCGGATGGGGAGAGTGTTTAAGGTGGATGGGGAGAGTGTTTAAGGTGGATGGGGAGAGTGTTTAAGGTGGATGGGGAGATTGTTTAAGGCGGATGGGGAGAGTGTTTAAGGTGGATGGGGAGTGTGTTTAAGGTGGATGGGGAGAGTGTTTAAGGTGGATGGGGAGAGTGTTTAAGGCGGATGGGGAGAGTGTTTAAGGCGGATGGAAAGATTGTTTAAGGTGGATGGGGAGAGTGTTTAAGGTGGATGGGGAGAGTGTTTAAGGTGGATGGGGAGAGTGTTTAAGGTGGATGGGGAGAGTGTTTAAGGCGGATGGGAGATTGTTTAAGGTGGATGGGGAGTGTGTTTAAGGTGGATGGGGAGAGTGTTTAAGGCGGATGGGGGGAATGTTTAAGGCGGATGGGGAGAGTGTTTAAGGCGGATGGGGAGAGTGTTTAAGGCGGATGGGGAGAGTGTTTAAGGCGGATGGGGAGAGTGTTTAAGGCGGATGGGGAGAGTGTTCAAGGCGGATGGGGAGAGTGTTTAAGGCGGATGGGGAGAGTGTTTAAGGCGGATGGGGAGAGTGTTTAAGGCGGATGGGGGGGTGTTTAAGGTGGATGGGGAGAGTGTTTAATGCGGATGGGGAGAGTGTTTAAGGCGGATGGGGGGGTGTTTAAGGTGGATGGGGAGAGTGTTTAAGGTGGATGGGGAGGGTGTTTAAGGTCGATAGTGAGAGTGTTTAAGGTGGATGGGGAGATAGTTTAAGGTGGATGGGGAGAGTGTTTAAGGTGGATGGGGAGAGTGTTTAAGGAGGATGGGGAGAGTGTTTAAGGCGGATGGAGAGATTGTTTAAGGTGGATGGGGAGAGTGTTTAAGGTGGATGGGGAGAGTGTTTAAGGGGGATGGGGAGAGTGTTTAAGGCGGATGGAGAGATTGTTTAAGTCGGATGGGGAGAGTGTTTAAGGCGGATGGGGAGAGTGTTTAAGGCGGATGGGGAGAGTGTTTAAGGTGGATGGGGAGAGTGTTTAAGGTGGATGGGGAGAGTGTTTAAGGCGGATGGGGAGAGTGTTTAACGCGGATGGGGAGAGTGTTTAAGGCGGATGGGGAGAGTGTTTAAGGCGGATGGGGAGAGTGTTTAAGGTGGATGGGGAGAGTGTTTAAGGTGGATGCGGAGAGTGTTTAAGGTGGATGGGGAGAGTGTTTAAGGTGGATGGGGAGAGTGTTTAAGGGGGATGGGGAGAGTGTTTAAGGCGGATGGGGAGAGTGTTTAAGGTGGATGGGGAGAGTGTTTAAGGCGGATGGGGAAAGTGTTTAAGGCGGATGGGGAGATTGTTAAAGTCGGATGGGGAGAGTGTTTAAGGCGGATGGGGAGAGTGTTTATGGTGGATGGGGAGAATGTTTTAGGTGGATGGGGAGAGTGTTTGAGGCGGATGGGGAGAGTGTTTAAGGTGGATGGGGAGAGTGTTTAAGGCGGATGGGGAGAGTGTTTAAGGCGGATGGGGAGAGTGTTTAAGGCGGATGGGGAGAGTGTTTAAGGCGGATGGGGAGAGTGTTTAAGGCGGATGGGGATAGTGTTTAAGGCGGATGGGGAGAGTGTTTAAGGTGGATGGGGAGAGTGTTTAAGGCGGATGGGGAGAGTGTTTAAGGTGGATGGGGAGAGTGTTTAAGGTGGATGGGGAGAGTGTTTAAGGTGGATGGGGAGAGTGTTTAAGGTGGATGGGGAGAGTGTTTAAGGCGGATGGGGAGAGTGTTTAAGGTGGATGGGGAGAATGTTTAAGGTGGATGGGGAGAGTGTTTAAGGTGGATGGGGAGAGTGTTTAAGGTGGTGGATGGGGAGAGGGTTTAAGGTGCTGGATGGGGAGAGTGTTTAAGGTGGATGGGGAGAATGTTTAAGGCGGATGGGAAGAGTGTTTAAGGCGGATGGAGAGATTGTTTAAGGCGGATGGGGAGAGTGTTTAAGGCGGAAGGGGAGAGTGTTTAAGGCGGATGGGGAGAGTGTTTAAGGCGGATGGGGAGAGTGTTTAAGGCGGATGGGGAGAGTGTTTAAGGCGGATGGGGAGAGTGTTTGAGGCGGATGGGGGGGGAGTGTTTAAGGTGGATGGGGAGTGTGTTTAAGGCGGATGGAGAGATTGTTTAAGGTGGATGGGGAGAGTGTTTAAGGCGGATGGGGAGAGTGTTTAAGGCGGATGGGGAGAGTGTTTAAGGCGGATGGGGAGAGTGTTTAAGGCGGATGGGGAGAGTGTTTAAGGTGGATGGGGAGAGTGTTTAAGGTGGATGGGGAGAGTGTTTAAGGCGGATGGGGAGATTGTTTAAGGCGGATGGGGAGAGTGTTTAAGGTGGATGGGGAGTGTGTTTAAGGTGGATGGGGAGAGTGTTTAAGGTGGATGGGGAGAGTGTTTAAGGCGGATGGGGAGAGTGTTTAAGGCGGATGGAAAGATTGTTTAAGGTGGATGGGGAGAGTGTTTAAGGTGGATGGGGAGAGTGTTTAAGGTGGATGGGGAGAGTGTTTAAGGTGGATGGGGAGAGTGTTTAAGGCGGATGGGGAGATTGTTTAAGGTGGATGGGGAGTGTGTTTAAGGTGGATGGGGAGAGTGTTTAAGGCGGATGGGGGGAATGTTTAAGGCGGATGGGGAGAGTGTTTAAGGCGGATGGGGAGAGTGTTTAAGGCGGATGGGGAGAGTGTTTAAGGCGGATGGGGAGAGTGTTTAAGGCGGATGGGGAGAGTGTTCAAGGCGGATGGGGAGAGTGTTTAAGGCGGATGGGGAGAGTGTTTAAGGCGGATGGGGAGAGTGTTTAAGGCGGATGGGGGGGTGTTTAAGGTGGATGGGGAGAGTGTTTAATGCGGATGGGGAGAGTGTTTAAGGCGGATGGGGGGGTGTTTAAGGTGGATGGGGAGAGTGTTTAAGGTGGATGGGGAGGGTGTTTAAGGTCGATAGTGAGAGTGTTTAAGGTGGATGGGGAGATAGTTTAAGGTGGATGGGGAGAGTGTTTAAGGTGGATGGGGAGAGTGTTTAAGGAGGATGGGGAGAGTGTTTAAGGCGGATGGAGAGATTGTTTAAGGTGGATGGGGAGAGTGTTTAAGGTGGATGGGGAGAGTGTTTAAGGTGGATGGGGAGAGTGTTTAAGGCGGATGGAGAGATTGTTTAAGTCGGATGGGGAGAGTGTTTAAGGCGGATGGGGAGAGTGTTTAAGGCGGATGGGGAGAGTGTTTAAGGTGGATGGGGAGAGTGTTTAAGGTGGATGGGGAGAGTGTTTAAGGCGGATGGGGAGAGTGTTTAACGCGGATGGGGAGAGTGTTTAAGGCGGATGGGGAGAGTGTTTAAGGTGGATGGGGAGAGTGTTTAAGGCGGATGGGGAGAGTGTTTAAGGTGGATGGGGAGAGTGTTTAAGGTGGATGGGGAGAGTGTTTAAGGTAGATGGGGAGATTGTTTAAGGCGGATGGGGAGAGTGTTTAAGGCAGATAGGGAGAGTGTTTAAGGCGGATGTGGAGAGTGTTTAAGGCGGATGGGGAGAGTGTTTAAGGCGGATGGGGAGAGTGTTTAAGGCGGATGGGGAGAGTGTTTAAGGCGGATGGGGAGAGTGTTTAAGGTGGATGGGGAGAGTGTTTAAGGTGGATGCGGAGAGTGTTTAAGGTGGATGGGGAGAGTGTTTAAGGTGGATGGGGAGAGTGTTTAAGGGGGATGGGGAGAGTGTTTAAGGCGGATGGGGAGAGTGTTTAAGGTGGATGGGGAGAGTGTTTAAGGCGGATGGGGAAATTGTTTAAGGCGGATGGGGAGATTGTTAAAGTCGGATGGGGAGAGTGTTTAAGGCGGATGGGGAGAGTGTTTAAGGTGGATGGGGAGAATGTTTTAGGTGGATGGGGAGAGTGTTTGAGGCGGATGGGGAGAGTGTTTAAGATGGATGGGGAGAGTGTTTAAGGCGGATGGGGAGAGTGTTTAAGGCGGATGGGGAGAGTGTTTAAGGCGGATGGGGAGAGTGTTTAAGGCGGATGGGGAGAGTGTTTAAGGCGGATGGGGATAGTGTTTAAGGCGGATGGGGAGAGTGTTTAAGGTGGATGGGGAGAGTGTTTAAGGCGGATGGGGAGAGTGTTTAAGGTGGATGGGGAGAGTGTTTAAGGTGGATGGGGAGAGTGTTTAAGGTGGATGGGGAGAGTGTTTAAGGTGGATGGGGAGAGTGTTTAAGGCGGATGGGGAGAGTGTTTAAGGTGGATGGGGAGAATGTTTAAGGTGGATGGGGAGAGTGTTTAAGGTGGATGGGGAGAGTGTTTAAGGTGGTGGATGGGGAGAGGGTTTAAGGTGCTGGATGGGGAGAGTGTTTAAGGTGGATGGGGAGAATGTTTAAGGCGGATGGGAAGAGTGTTTAAGGCGGATGGAGAGATTGTTTAAGGCGGATGGGGAGAGTGTTTAAGGCGGAAGGGGGAGTGTTTAAGGCGGATGGGGAGAGTGTTTAAGGCGGATGGGGAGAGTGTTTAAGGCGGATGGGGAGAGTGTTTAAGGCGGATGGGGAGAGTGTTTAAGGCGGATGGGGAGAGTGTTTAAGGCGGATGGGGAGAGTGTTTAAGGTGGATGGGGAGAGTGTTTAAGGTGGATGGGGAGAGTGTTTAAGGTGGATGGGGAGAGTTTTTTAGGTGGATGGGGAGAGTGTTTAAGGCGGATGGGGAGAGTGTTTAAGGTGGATGGGGAGAGTGTTTAAGGTGGATGGGGAGAGTGTTTAAGGTGGATAGAGAGATTGTATAAGGCGGATGGGGAGAGTGTTTAAGGTGGATGGGGAGCGTGTTTAAGGTGGATGGAGAGATTGTTTAAGGCGGATGGGGAGAGTGTTTAAGGCGGATGGGGAGAGTGTTTAAGGTGGATGAGGAGAATGTTTAAGGTGGCTGGGGAGAGTGTTTAAGGCGGATGGGGAGAGTGTTTAAGGTGGATGGGGAGAGTTTTTAAGGGGGATGGGGAGAGTGTGTAAGGCGGATGGGGAGAGTGTTTAAGGTGGATGGGGAGAGTGTTTAAAGCGGATGGGGAGAGTGTTTAAGGCAGCTGGGGAGAGTGTTTAAGGTGGATGGGGAGAGTGTTTAAGGTGGATGGGGAGAGTATTTAAGGCGGATGGGGAGAGTGTTTAAGGTGGATGGGGAGAGTGTTTAAGGTGGATGGGGAGAGTGTTTAAGGCGGATGGGGAGAGTGTTTAAGGAGGATGGGGAGAGTGTTTAAGGCGGATGGTGAGAGTGTTTAAGGCGGATGGGGAGAATGTTTAAGGCGGATGGGGAGAGTGTTTAAGGCGGATGGGGAGAGTGTTTAAGGTGGATGGGGAGAGTGTTTAAGGTGGATGGGGAGAGTGTTTAAGGGGGATGGGAAGAGAATTTAAGGTGGATGGGGAGTGTGTTTAAGGATGATGGGGAGAGTGTTTGAGGCGGATGGGGGGAGTGTTTAAGGTGGATGGGGAGAGTGTTTAAGGCGGATGGAGAGATTGTTTAAGGTGGATGGGGAGAGTGTTTAAGGCGGATGGGGAGAGTGTTTAAGTTTAAGGCGGATGGGGAGAGTGTTTAAGGCGGATGGGGAGAGTGTTTAAGGCGGATGGGGAGAGTGTTTAAGGTGGATGGGGAGAGTGTTTAAGGTGGATGGGGAGAGTGTTTAAGGTGGATGGGGAGATTGTTTAAGGCGGATGGGAGAGTGTTTAAGGTGGATGGGGAGTGTGTTTAAGGTGGATGGGGAGAGTGTTTAAGGTGGATGGGGAGAGTGTTTAAGGCGGATGGGGAGAGTGTTTAAGGCGGATGGAGAGATTGTTTAAGGTGGATGGGGAGAGTGTTTAAGGTGGATGGGGAGAGTGTTTAAGGTGGATGGGGAGAGTGTTTAAGGTGGATGGGGAGAGTGTTTAGAGGTGTAAGCGGATGGGGAGATTGTTTAAGGTGGATGGGAGTGTGTTTAAGGTGGATGGGGAGAGTGTTTAAGGCGGGATGGGGGGAATGTTTAAGGCGGATGGGGAGAGTGTTTAAGGCGGATGGGGAGAGTGTTTAAGGCGGATGGGGAGAGTGTTTAAGGCGGATGGGGAGAGTGTTTAAGGCGGATGGGAGAGTGTTCAAGGCGGATGGGAGAGTGTTTAAGGCGGATGGGGAGAGTGTTTAAGGCGGATGGGGAGAGTGTTTAAGGCGGATGGGGGGGGTGTTTAAGGTGGATGGGGAGAGTGTTTAATGCGGATGGGGAAGAGTGTTTTAAGGCGGATGGGGGGGTGTTTAAGGTGGATGTGGAGAGTCTTTAAGGGGGATGGGGAGGGTGTTTAAGGTCGATAGTGAGAGTGTTTAAGGTGGATGGGGAGATAGTTTAAGGTGGATGGGGAGAGTGTTTAAGGTGGATGGGGAGAGTGTTTAAGGAGGATGGGGAGAGTGTTTAAGGCGGATGGGGAGAG